>NC_138552.1:13539752-13629752 GCF_964273705.1 Natrix helvetica
ATTATTTGTTCAGTATTACAAAATGCCAGGATTTCTTTTTTGGACTAGTGTCTTGGAGGTACATGTCTGGCCTCCGAATTAAGAAGAAAAATTCTACCTCCTTGAAATAGATGAAAACAAATGTATAATTTTTTCTGCCAACAGTAAGAAGAGATACAATACTAGGTACCCCAGGGGTCCTTAAAACCTTTTGCCATCACAACTCATTGTAATGTAATCTTAATTTACACAACTACCCTACAAATCCAAACACCAAAATGAACACAAATGAACAACAAGAACAACAACAACGACAACAAAAAGCAATGCAATGAAAATTTGGGCAAGGTAGATTTATTGTAATTCATTGTGCCTTGCAATACAACTAATATATATTTTCGTAGATTTTCACGGGTGTAGGTATGCTGGTTTTGTTGTATTCGTGTCTTTTCCCGTGTAAGATTGAGATTGTCTTTGCAAAGACAATCTCAAACATTGCAAAGACAATCTCAATCTTACACGGGAAAAGACCCGAATACAACAAAACCAGCATATATATTACAACCCCTGGTATGCCCAAATATGGGAGGGAGCTCACTACTCCCTCTTTCTGTCCTTCGGCTCATTACAGAAGACCATGCAGGCAGAAAACCATATTTTTATTTTTAATGTTGCCTTTTTATATTTGTGTTGTATTTGTGCTGAGGAGTCTTAGCCACTAAGCCACAGGCTCTCCTCCTTATCAGCTGAGCCAGGGAAATAGGTATGTATTTGTGTTACAACCCCTGGTGTTGTGTTACAACCCCTGGTATGCCCAAATATGCCCAGGTTCAAATCCCAGTAAGGGTATGGCTAGATGATGAGAGCTAAATAGCTTGAAATAGATCTATACTAGTCTCCCTTTATTTATTTATCAGCACAAATACAAATTTGTATAAATATAAATATAAATAAAATTTATTGCAAATCCATCTTTGCACCTCCTTTGGACTTTGTTTGCACCTCCCTAAGAGAGATACCCCTCACAGTTTGGGAAATACAGAAATAGAACTACTAGTTGATTGACTACTACTTCAAAACTTTGCTGGCTCTTGTTAGGGAAGTTAACACTACTAGACTTGATCATTCTAATTTTGCGCTACATGGAGCAAGATATATTTACAGTGGTACCTCAATACCTCTTGGGGCCTTGGTTATGGTTATCTATGTAGTAACCAAGAGTTGACAATAAGTTGAAAAAGAATAACAGAATAACGGAGTTGGAAGGGAGCTTGGCAATCTTCTAGTCCAACCTCTTGCTTCAACAGGAGACCCTATATCTTGTCAGGCAAATGGTTGTCCAATCTCTCCTTAAAAACCTCTAGTATTGGAGCAACCACAATTTCTGAAGGCAAATGTTCCACTGATTAATTGTTCTCACTGTCAGGAAATTTCTCCTTAGTTCTAGTTGGAACTAGGTTGGAGTTGTGGCACATAATCAATCTTTTGGACCATAAGAAAGGCTGAGCACCAAAGAATGGAGACCTTGAACTCGGGTGCTGGAGAAGACTCCTGCGAGTCCCTTAGACTGCAAGGCGATCAAACTGGTCAGTCCTAGAGGAGATCAACCCTGACTGCTCTTTAGAAGGCCAGATCCTGAAGATGAAGCTCAAGTACTTTGGCCACCTAATGAGAAGGAAGGGCTCCCTGGAGAAAAGCCTAATCCTGGGAACGATTGAGGGCAAAAGAAGAAGAGGACAACAGAGAATTAGGTGGTTGGATGGAGTCACAGAAGCAGTAGGCGTAATCTTAAATGGACTCCAGAGGATGGTAGAAGACATGAAGGCCTGGAGGAACATTGTCCATGGGGTCACAATGGGTCGGATATGACTTTGCAACTAACAACAAATAATCAGTCTTTGGCTATGACCCAATCGTTAGAGTCAACAGCCAATGTGATATTCATTTGGACAAATAGAATTATTGTAGTTGTTTTTATTACTATTATTTGAGGCAGAAATGAAAACACCCAGCTGAGATAGTAGATGCAACTTGTGCTAAACTATGTATTGAAACAGTTGATCATACATTAAATGAATACAGCAAAATTGCATAGCTTAATTTTAAAAAAAAAGAAATTAAGAAGTTGGGAAAATACTGCCCTGACTTTTATGTTAGAAGTGCCAATTTACCATCAATAAGAATTACTGGAAGCATGAAATCATACATGAAGTCCTTGGGAATGACACTAAAAGTTATGGGATTTTAAAAGTCAGACAGATTGATGTCTAGAACAGAGCACACTTTATTGCTGAAGCCATTGGAAGAGACAGTAATGTTGAGGACCAGGAATTGGAAAAGTTACAAAAATACAAAGATCTGCAAATAGGGACAGGAAAAATGGGAAGAAATTGCTAGTGATGCCAGTTATTGTTGGGATAGTAGATGCTGTATCACAAAGACTTGGGATGGTTTTGGACCGCTTAAATTAGGAAAAACTCTAATTCCAACTAAAAAAAAATCACACATGAGTATTTCATAATTAGATGCCACTTTCGTGATTCTCAAATCTTTGAGTAGGTCTGACATTAGGAAGGAAAAAAACTGGCCAACATTTACTCTGACTCATGATTAGTAAATTGGAGTTTAATGTGTTAATTACTCTAGCACTAGCAGATTGAGAATTGCCTTCACTAATATCAATCAGGTTGCATACTTTTTGAGTTGTGTCCCTGCCAAACGTAGATTGAAGCATCATAAATTCTAAAAATAAATATTTATTTATGAATGAATGAATGAATGAATGAATGAATGAATGAATGAATGAATGAATTCTCCTTCTCTTACCACCCCACTGTTCTCACTGAATTTGCTATTGAAAGTAGAAGGGAAATTGCTTTACACACTCTCAAGCTGAGTGTGATGTTCTTGTATTTTGTTGTGATAAAGCATCCAATGTATCTTCTCTATGTGGGTATAGGTGCTATGACTACGTCAATTATTGTCCTCTTCCCTGAGTGTTAGGATTTAGGAAAGCCATTAAGTATCTATGAAGTTAAAAGGGTGCCCTATTAAGCTTAGCTCTTGGCCAAGTAAGGAAGGGCAGAGAAATAAGTCATCCCAATCAAAGAAGCACCTTTGTCTGGGGTAGCCTATGTGGATTTGACCCTTTCTATTAGCTTTTGTTCATTCCATATAGAGCCTTCTCAAGTAACGCATTTACAAATAATTGAGTTGCGCTTTGTATCTTCTGCTCTGTTCCTGCCCTGCCTTTGCATTGCCTAATGTAAAAGCTGGATCTGGCAAGAGACATTCTCTTTGCCTTTTTGGATAAATTTACTGAGTCCCAAAATTGCATAAGTATCTAGAAATTCTCTTGTGTTATCTTTGAAAATCTTCATTTCTCTGAGTTTTGTGATGCCTTCCTTTGGGCATAAAAGAACAGTGCATATACTGGGAGAGAAATAATAGCAATAGTACTTAGACTTATATACCACTTCAATGTGCCTTGCAGCCCTCTCAAAGTGGCTTAAAGAGTCAGCAGATTGCCCCCTAACAATCAGTCCCCATGAATCAGTTTCAATAGCAATGCTAGTGCTATTACCGAGGGAGGTTTCCTCTCCCTGGGAAATTTTTCGACCCTGTTTCTTTCTGGAGAAATTCTGAAAAGTTCTGCACTCAACTTCTCTCCGGAGAGTTTTGAAATGCCATTTATGTCTGGTTCCTGGGAATTTGGGGCAGTAGAATTTTCTACCAACATTACCAAGGATTATGACAGTGATGGGTAACCTCTTTCTAGACCGAGTGGCCAAAGCGCGTGCGCACGAGCAAGAATGTGTGTGCACCCACAAACCTCCCAAATGCAATGCGCACATGGCCCCTGTGCATTTTCCCCAGTTCCCGCGCACACGCATTGCCCTCCCCCACATATGCCCCACCCCCTGCACATTCGCATGCAGCCCCCTGTATGCCTTCACCCCGTGCGTGCACACAGGGTCCCATGCATGCACATTCTTCCCCGCATGTGCACCGCACATGCATGCACGTCCCCTCACGCCGGTGAGGCGTGCAGGCATGTGAGGCAGAGCTGAACTAGGGTGACGGCTTGCATGCCCACAGAGAGGGCGCTGCGTGCCACCTGTGGCACGCGTGCCATAGGTTCACCATCACGGGATTATGACATGAATATGATTTTCATCTCTGGAACGCCATTCTGCCAAGGATACTGTGCCAAATTACAAATTTTCAAAGATCTTTCTCTGTTTCTAGTCCGTCCCACCAAATGGAGGTTTCTCTCTTCCAAGTGTCTTTCATCTTTGGGAGATGTTATCTTCTAGCAGACTCACAATTTGAAGCTTATCAGATAATAGATTGCACATGTTTGTGTTATTCTTCTTCTCTAATTGTTGTGCCTTTCTAGAGGAACTATGTTTGATATTTTTAACTATAGTTTTACCCATAGCTAAAACTGCCTAAAGAACTGCCTTTGTATTACAGAAGTGGAACTGAATGGATGTACTTATTCAGAAAATGCAAACATTTATTTCTTCTTAACAATTTTAACAGCCACACAGTAATAACAATACTCATAAAACACTTATAATAATACACAGTAATGGGAGACAAACCATTAAACTGATGTGCCCTTGATTGCAGCGGCGGTATTATTAGCAATAATATTTGCATAACTATATCACAGTGACCCTGAAATGATTATGGATATGAAATAAAAATACACTTTTTAAAAACCATAATGCTACGTCCAGAGCGGAATAATTGAAATGTATTTCACCTCCCAGTCTCTTTCTCTCTTTTTTTGGTGCCTGAGATGTAACTGGAGTATGTACTGCTCTAATTCTGACAGACCACATAGACCACATAAAGTGAAGCAATAAACATAATAGTTCCTTTTCTCCCCCCCCCCACTTTTTTTTAAAAAAGAGAAAATTAATCTCATACTTTAAATGTATTCTCTTGCAATAATCATTGATTTGATAGCACTTGGGTATCTTCCAATTACTAGTTGCCATTAAATCACACTTTGATCTTAATTTGGAGGACATTTTCATCTAGAAATAAGCATAAATTGATCCATTTTTGTAATAAATAGCATCAACTTCATCTGTGACTTAATCCATCATGTGTCTCTTTCTTTTAAATAGTTGAGCGTAATTTGATGGCATAGTTTAGATTTATTTTCTTCAAGACAGCAGGGGAGTTGGAGCTGGAATCTCTAAAATCATAATTATGTTTCAGTCAAATGGCATGTTGTAAGTCCTTACCCAATGCCAGCCTAACAAAAATAACACCTTCCCCCATAAAACCACAATGTTTATCAGCTTCCCTGCACATCACTGATATTAGCCAGTTTAGTAAGGCACTAGTGTAGAAACCAAGAGACTATGAGTTCTAGTTTATCCTGAGGCATGAAAACCATCAGGGTGATTTTGGGCCCATCACCAAGAGACTGGGAGTTCTAGTCCTGCCTTAGGTATGAAAGCCAGATGAGTGACCTTGGGATTGTAACTCTTTCTCAGGCCACTCACCTCATAAGGCTGCCGTTGTGGAGAAAATATGAGGAAGGAGGAGTATTAAGAATGCTTATTGCCTTTTGGGAAAATTCTGAAAAATTCTCCACCCAATTTCTGGGATAAACTTCTGTGTTTCCATAATGATGTTCAGCACAAGTGACTGGATTCCATTTTTCTCTCCAGCTGTTGTCAGTGCCATCCCAGTGCCAACACTAGAAAGTGCCCAGTATCCAGGAATCCTGCCATCCCCCACCTGTGGATATCCACACCCTCAGTTCACTCTCCGTCCTGTGCCATTCCCAACACTTACAGTGGAACGGACCTTTGGAACAGGGAGAAGTAAGTAGAGTCTTGCTTGATTCTAACTTCAGTATGGTGGAGAAATATGTAAGACACAGAAACCACAAGGCAATCTGTCTCAAAAACTGATCGAGAGGGAGATGGCTTCTTCCTTGAACCATGAGAACAGGTGGAAGAGGTGGAAGGAACAGCTTTGCATTTGGAGGTAAGTGCTTATTTTGGAGATGTGCAGGCCAGCTGAGAAATTAATCATCCTTCCTTCTCTACATCTTTTATAATAACAATACGAATGGGTTGCATGATGAATTCTTCTTACCTTTTCTCACATAAGAAACATTTTAAATATTGAAAGTCCTCATTCTTCATTCCATCACCAGCACCTCCAGGCAGGGATGAAATCAACTTACCTTTGCTACTGGTTCGCAAATGTGAGCGCACACATGCACAGAGCATAAAAAACAGGATGTGATAGACCTTAAGGATATTATAAGTACAATTGTAGCAGAATACATTAAGAGAAATAAAGAACAGTTGTGGTGGGATATGGATCTGGTTTACAGGATTAATTCAGCATATGCTAGAAGCCATAATGTTCCAAGGGAGGTACATGTTAAATTTCTCAGGAGGACCACAAGGGATGAGGTGCTTGGGGCCCAAAGGGAGGGACCACTAAAATATAAAGATGAAGAAATCACCATTCTTAAGCAAATTCCGAAAAAGATAAGAGAAAGAAGGAGGAAGTATTCCTCCTTATCAAAGAAATTATACAATAAAGGAGTTTGGTTTAGATGGTTATTGCCAGAGGGAATGTTGATTTTTTTGGGGAGGGAAATAGAATTAGAATTAATACAGTGCAGGAGGCTGAAGCCTTCATTAAAAAGCACTTTTCTCTCCCAGAGGACGAACATAGGGAAGGTAGTGAAAAGGGTAGCAAGGTACAAGATATGAAGGGGGGGCTGTGGCTCCACCTGGGAACAGGGAGGAAGGAGCAATATCGAAAAGGCTCAGGTCCCAAAAATAAAAGTATTTAAAATATTTGTAATTGTTGATATACTAGAAAGTGACAAAGGAAAAGATGATTGAACACATGGTTGATACAATGTAGAATAAGACTCTGTTTTTTGCTTATCTTTTATACGTTGTTTTTAATATTGTAAAAATTGTGAGATTTGGAGGGATTTCTGCCACTAGCGTGGGAGCTGCCAAAATTTTCTATGTACCCTCTTACCTTTCCCCAAAAATGTTTAAAAACCAATAAAATTCTTTAAAAAAAAACAGGATGTGATGATATCTGGGCGCGTGGACAGAACTTCGCACCGCCAGCACTACCGGTTCGCCTGAACCGGATAGAACCGGCTGAATTTCACCACTGCCACTGCGGTGGGATTCTACCAGTTCAGACCGGTTCAGGCGAACTGGTAGCTCCGACACTCAGCTGTGAATGAACCGATTCGCTCTGACAATTACCTGGGCCCACCCACTCACCCTTGCATTTTACTGAGCTATATCCTCTCAGCTGAGTTGTGTGGTAGAACGGATTGCCGCACCTCAGCTATTTTCCTCCCCAGCAGTAATGCAGAAGGTAAGTTGTTTCAAAACTGTGCACACATGCGCAGCACGCACCAGGTGGATGCATGCATGAAGTGCGCATGCGATCACTGGATTGGTTGTTAAACTGGTAGGATCCCACCACTGAGCACTTCCCATTACTAAGTAAATGCAACATCTACTAAACTTCTACTAAAATCCTTGCAACTCCAGGCTTCCTTACTTTTCCAGCAATTGATGGTTAGATACTTCCAATTGCGGAAGATATTTTATGTCAGATTTTGCTCCAGTTGTTTCTAATGTTCTATCTTTTCCCCCTTAATGGACATGTTAGCACAATATGACTTAAAACCTAGAACCATGTTCACATTTCCTGGCTTGTCTTACAAACAATGGTGACAAATAATGCAAGCAGGATATTGGTATAATATGGTTAAATACCTTCGACATTCCTCAAGTTTTGACATGTTGCTGCATTGTTGTGCGGGTGTAGGTACTATGACTATGTCAATTATTTTCCATCTCCCTGAGTGTTAGGAATTAGGAAAACCATTAAGTATCTATGACGTTAAAAGGGTGCCCTATTAGGTTTAGCTCTTAGCCAAGTAAGGAAGGACAGAGAAATAAGTCATCCCTTTTCACCACTGGAGGGTGAAAAGTACCTTTGTCTGTGGTAGCCTGTGAATTTGACCATTTTTATTAGCTTTTATTCATTCCATATAGTGCCTTCTCAAGTAATGCATTTACAAATAATTGAGTTGCCCTTTGCATCTTCTGCTCTGTTCCTGCCCTGCCTTTAGATTGCCTAATGTAAAAGCTGGATCTGGCAAGAGACATTCTCTTTGTCTTTTGAGATAAACTTACTGAGTGTAAAAATTTCCTAAGTATCTGAAAATTCTCTTCAATTATCTTTGAAAATCCTCATTTCTCTGAGTTTTGTGATGCCTTCCTTTGGGTATAAAAGAATATAACAGTGCATATACTGGGAGAGAAATAATAGCAATACTGCATTCTAACCTCTACACCACCATACATACATACATACATACATACATACATACATACATACATACATACGCACACACACACACACACACACACATACACGCACGCACACATACACACTGTATGTATGTATGTATGTATGTATGTATAATATTGTTAAGGGGAAAGGGGGAAATGATTATATGAAGAGAAATGAACACAAATGTTTGTGTGCATCTGTTTTTAATTCTCAAATAATTGTAGAATCTCAACAAGAATGAATTAATTTAAGATTGGAAATAAATGAGAAACAGAGATAAAACAGAGAGCTTCTCCTTTGGAAAAATCAAACCATTTCTCCTTCCGGTACCCATTTGTTTATCAGGGAAAGAGTAGTGAGAAGTATGTGACCTATTTTGAAAAATCTTAAGAACTGCTCTTCTTTCCTTCTGAAGGAAACCCTAGCAGAAGTTCAAATGTATTCTTATTTATTCTTGACTAGACGATGACCCGGCATTGCCCAAGTATTTATAGATGTCGTTTGTCTGACAGGGAGCCGTTTGTCTGACAGGGGCCTTTCTTCCCCCTACTCCCATGCCCATCGTTTCTCTCCTCTCGATCCTGGCACTTTGCCCCAAATCCATCAGGTGCTTCCCCATTGGTCCACTGGAGGGTGAACATCATGGCTGAGTTTCCAGAGGAAGCTGCAAAGGAACTGACATCACAAATAATTGCCAATCTAGGACACCACACTCACTCTCCTTAAGAGCCCGGGCTCTCCCTTCTCCCTCCCATGAAATCAAGATTTCTGCTCTACGATTCCATGCTTGCTCTACTTAACAAGCCAGGTGTTCCAGAGTTATGCTGGAACACACATACACACAGAGAGACACACACCCCAGGGGTGTCTTACCACCACCACCCCAGTATTTGTTTCCAGAGGATAAGTCATCTGTATACCAAGTTTGGTTGAAATTGCTCAAGGCGTTCCAGAGTTATGCTGGAACATACATACATCCTTTAATATGCCAGAAAGAAAGAAAGAAAGAAAGAAAGAAAGAAAGAAAGAAAGAAAGAAAGAAAGAAAGAAAGAAAGAAAGAAGGAAGGAAGGAAGGAAGGAAGGAAGGAAGGAAGGAAGGAAGGAAGGAAGGAAGGGAAGAAAGAAAGAAAGAAAGAAAGAAAGAAAGAAGAAAGAAAAGAAAGAAAAGAAAAGAAAGAAAGAAGAAAGAAAAGAAAGAAAGAAAAGAAAGGAAAGATACATAATAGAATAGATAGATAGAAATGGATTGAAGAAGATTGTCTCTAGCCTTCACCTTGTTTCCCTTTGCAATCATTCAAAGGAGAGGGAAGTCTTTTTCCTTGCACTTGACAAACTGTGAACTTGGAGAATGATTATTCTCCTGATTAAATTTCTCCAGTTGTTACCAATGGTACACCTGGACTCCTTTCCTTCTTAAAGCATGATGTGCTCATAAGCAATCAGAGGAAAACAATGTATTATCATTGACATGTAACTAACTCATCAAGTAAGTGCTTTTCTTACATTCCCCATGCTTGGTTAGAAACTACTTTAGAAATCCCAAAAGAGCTCACCCTGAACTTTATGCTATATCTTTTTCCTGTCTTTGATGCCCTGTTAATCCTATACACAAAGATTTTTTATCTGTCACATTAGATGTTCCAATGCAAACCAGCAGCAACAATGCTTGGGTTTGATTGAAATGTAACATCTGACACCTGACATAAATGTAGAAAGTAAAATTGAATTAAAATGTAAAATTAAAATGTAGAAGAGATGTTGAGGCCTTGGAAAGAGTATGGAGAAGAGCAACAAAGATGATAAGGAGACTAAACTGCACGATGAATGATTGAGGGAACTAAGTGTGTCTCGTCCAGGCCTGTCAAAATGGTGACCTGAGGGCCAGATATGTCATGTGCAGGCCAGCCCCCCCCCCCCCAGCTCCATAAAGGCAAAAACCATCACGATCCGACCCATGTCACAATCAAGTTTGCCACCTGTGGTCTAGTGCAGTGGTCGGCAAGCCACGGCTCGCAAGCCACATGCGGCTCTTTACACACTTTAATGCGGCTCTTCTGTGTGCCGGGCGCCCGCTCCCCTCCCTCCTCTCGGGCACTTCAAAACAAGCGCCCCTTTCCCTTTTTTCTTTTCGACCCACAATGATTAGGGAGGATCCTGAAGTCGGGCGGGGACGAGAAGCGAGGAGGCAAAAAAAGAAACGGAGGCTAAGGAGCTTCCCCCCCGCCCCCTCCCAGCAAAAATCTAACCGGGGAGCCGGGCGGGCAGTAGCAAATTAGCCGATCACGCCGCGTGGGCAGTAGCAAATTAACCGATCACGCGGCGTGATTGGCTAATTTCCTACTGCCCGCCCGGCTCCCCGGTTAGATTTTTGCTGGGAGGGGGCAGGGGGAAAGCTCCTTGGCCTCCGTCTCTTTTTCTCCCTCCTCGCTTCTTGGGGCTCCACCAATGGGGGAGCAAGGCCCACCCAGCGCCAGGCTTTGGGCTAACACAGAGGTCTGCAAAGTTGGCTGTTTTAAGACTGGTGGACTTCAATTCTCAGAATTCTGGGAGTTGAAGTCCACCAGTCTTAAGAGCCAATTTTGCAGATCCCTGGGCTAATATGATTGATGCCCTTGGTGGACTTCAATTCTCAGAATTCTGGGAGTTGAAGTCCACAAGTCTTCAAGCTGTCAGGTTTGAAGACCCTGGGGTTTTTTTTTCTGAAGGGTTAGGGGTGCAAGGGTCTTGCAACTTGACAGCTTTAAGACTTGCATGCTTCAATGCCAGAGTTTCTGAGCCAACATGACTGGAGGAGGAATTCTGGGAGTTGAAGTCCACAAGTCTTAAAGCTGTCAGGTTTGAAGACCCCTTGGGGTTTTTTTCCTAAAGGGTTAGGGATGCAAGGATCTTGTAACTCGACAGCTTTAAGACTTGCGTGCTTCAAATGCCAGAGTTTATTGAAACTAAAAACAGTGTACCATCCTATGTATTTTCGGTTTTAAAAATGTGGCTCTCAAAATAAATTTCAATCGTGGTTTTGGCGAGATTTGGCTCAGTTGATAAAAAAGGTTGCCCACCACTGGTCTAGTATAACAAATGGAAGGATTAAGCTTTCTAATATTTGATGGGTTCTCACAAAGAAGAGGGGCTCAACCTCACAAAGTGAGACCCAATCTAAAACTGAGGAGAAATTTCCTGACAATAAGAACAATTCAAGGAGGAGGATCCAACATCGTGACGATACAGATGTGCAGTCTCGATGCTCTGAGACCACAGCCAATACTTTTGCCACTGGGTGGCCCAATCAGACCTAAACCGTCCCACAGAGATGGTGAACAGGAAGAATACGTCTTGTACAAAATCCCTGATCGATCCAAGAGAAGTTCTTCAAGCCGTCAACAAAAAATCCAGCCATTAGGCTGATGAAGTCAGGGCAGCTCCAAAACGGAAGGATACGGAAAGAGAAAGTGTTTCCAGCTGGTGAGGAATTTTTACCATTTTAAAAGAGACTGCCTATAAAAAACTTACAATTAATTTAAATTGGAGAACAGAAGAAATAAGCAGCGGAATTAAGTTTGGTATGGTTTTGGACAGTGGGTTATCTTACTTTTTAAATGCTATGTTCATGGATGGAATTTATGCAAGCCTTTTAAAACGAATGGATTAAATTTTCTTCTTCTATTTATTTTCTTTTATTATTCTTTGTAACTTATGGAGTAAAATTCTCCTCTTTCATTACTGTGGGAGTTTTTCTAACTCATTCAAGAATCAGACCTTTTTTAACTTGGAATATAAAAAAGATCCAAAAAGAAACAAAGAAAATTGTAACAACAACACTACTACTCGGAGGCTGGAGGTTTGTGTATTGGAAACGAAACACTCTTACTTTTCTCACTGATTATCCTGGCTTGGCACTCCAAGGTCTCACTGCTTGTTTATAGAGAGTGATAAGAAGAAAAGCATACAGATGTCCCTTTGAAGTATATCTTTAACCAGAGAAAAGTGAAAATAAAACTTTATTGTGAATCTATGCTTAATCTTGTTAAAACCTTCCACGCTAGAGCAGAAATGTTTGTTAGCTGGAGATAATGGCACAATTTCAGCAGCAGAAAGAAGCTTTAAGTCTGCAAAAGATATTCTTAGAAATACAGAAATTATCAAACACATTTGAGAGGATAGAGAAGAAGTTGGAAGACTTAGAGCATCTAACAGTAAAATATGATGAAGAAGTTGGAGATGTTTATCAAGTGAAAAAAGTGGTTGTTAGAATCCTAAAAATCGAAGAGGAAAATGACTATAAAGAAATTAAATTTGCTGATATTTATGGTGATTGGTTTGTCTCTGAAAATGGAAAGAGTGGAATACTGAAAGAGGAATTAAATGGAGGGGAACTCTACCCCAGATGACAAGACACAGAAGAAGAAAAAACAAAAGCATTTATGGATTTAAAGAGAGAAATTTTATTAGCAACATCATTGATAATACTATCGACAATCAAAGATAAGCTGATTAGGGAAACAGAAGAAGGACATCAAAATTACATGAGAGATTCTATAAGCAATGAGTTGCTAAGAGGAGTCCATACAAATTTGATTAAGGAGATGATTAGAGGACTGACACCACAAATGGCAGAAGATATGAGACTGTTTTGCTACTGGAAAGATACAGGTTGATAGATGGAAGAGTATAATTTAAAACTAGTTAAACTTAGTGAAATTTTGTGACAATGGATATAGTTAAATAAATAATTGATAATGATAATAATGTATATAATGTGTAGTGTTATGATAAGTAATAATTGGATATGAATATTGAATGGTACCCATGAAAGGAAGATTAGAAATCCTTTTGGATTATATATAAAGGTTAATAAAAAAGAACTAAGTTAGATACAGTTAAGTCTTGATTATTAGGGGGGAAATGTTATGATACAGGCAATAGTCAAATCTTTTTTGGGATAATGATAACAACGTATATACGGTTATGGATACAACATAAGGAAACTGGATGTAAATTGTAAACAGTGATTTGGAAAGGAGGATTAGAAAATTTTGTTATTAAATATTATGGATGTTTAGCTGGAATAGGACATGCGGATTCAGTGTTATTGGAGGATTTTAGAAATAGTAAATGAAATGCCACTATGTGGTTATGTATTAAATCTTGGTATATTTTACAATGAAGGACGGTTTAAACAATTATAGCCAAATTAAAATTGAGGTATGATGATGGTAATATGTATAAATATCTGAGTTAATATACTTGAGTTAATATGAATTATGCTTGATGACTGTGGAAGAGATGCACGAAAGTCTTTTGTAACCAACTGATACACTTTCTACAGTATGTAAAGAAGGAAGATTTTATGTGTTGTGTTTGTTTGTTTTTAAAGAATTTTATTGGTTTTTAAACATTTATGGGAAAAGGTAAATGGGTACATCGAAAATTTTGGCAGCTCCCACGCTAGTGGTAGAAATCCCTCCAAATCTCACAATTTTTACAATATTAAAAACAATATTTAACGTATACCTCCCTTGGAACATTATGACTTCTAGCATATGCTGAATTAATCCTGTAAACCAGATCCATATCCCACCACAACTGTTCTTTGTCTCTCTTAATGTATTCTGCTAAAATTGTACTCATAATATCCTTAAGATCTTCATTTTCTGTCTCTGGTAGGTTCTGGAATCTGAGAAAAAAGGACATTCTTTCAAATTCTATTTTTGCCATGAAGTTTTCCAATTCTACATTTCCCTTCCGGACTGCCTTAACCTCCTCCCCCAGCCCAGCCGTCCCCTCCTTCAACACCATAATTCTCTGTTTGTTTTCTGAAATATGATGTTGAACACCTCTGAGTTCATCTTTAAGATCTGTCACCTCTTTTTTCAACTCATTTTGACCCCTCATAATTTCTTGAAACATTTGGATAACAGATAGCTCTTTTGGGCTCTCTCCAGACCCTTCTTGTTGTAACAATGAAGTAATTTTCGTTTGCTGCATGCTTGGAGTGGAGGTGGCAGACGCAAGAGCCGACAATGACTTGCCCGTTGGTGGTTTCTTAGGCCCCATTTGTCTAAGTTCAGAGCTGTATATAAGTCTTTTACAAAGAAAATGGCGTCAGCGGATTGCGCAGCTGTGCCGGTCCAAGGAGGCAGGGAAATCCGAAAGCGAAGAGTTAATTCTCCTTCACTGTTCCAAGACACAGAGGCATACCAGAAAGGGGAGAGTCAAATAATCAAAGTCCAGGAAGACCACATAACAGGAGAGGTCCCGGTCTCCCTCAGAGAGGGTAATAAAACAATACCAGAGGGGTTTTTTTTGAAGGTAGTTTCAAAAGGCAGACTTCATTTGTAAGTGCAAAACCAAAGATGGAAGAGAGCCAAGATGGCTCCTCCTTTCACAGGGAGAAGAACGGAGATCTTCATAAAGTTTTTTTTAAAAGACAGCTCAGCAATCATCTCTTGCAATTGTGATAGCGATCTTTCTCACATAGTTAGTTCAAGTGATGAGTCAGCCTTTGTTCTCTCTCCATTCCAATATATAGAGAGATAGTTCAAATGCTGCTTAATCCGAAGGGGTGGGGGTAAAGAGAAGAAACACCCCCCTCTAATCTTCAGTTTCAAATAAGTTGAACACGAATTTACAGTAGTTGGGCTGTTTATCCTTTAATGACGATTAAGGAGATCAGGATGGCTCCCCCACCACCAGCATTCAGCTGCTCTTCCTTAGATAAATTCCTTCCATTTGGCGAAAGGGCAGACAGCCTGAAGCAGTCCCCAACCCCCCCTCCACTCCACAGCTCCTAGGCAAGGCTGAAAACACCCCCGCCGACTGCCGCCGATTCTGGGGGGTTTCAGCAAGCCGCCCTTCGGCAGGAGACCCCTCCAAGGCTCCCTGTGCTCCTTACGGAGCCAACCGAGGAGACAAGTGGCGGACAGCACGTCCATCGCCAGCAGGAACCGGAAGTGATCTCATGTTGTGTTTGTTTTGAAAATTTTAAAAAAATATTTTAAAAAAGAATAATTCATCAGTAGAATGGCTCACCTCCAGAAGTTTTGGATGCTCCATCAGTGGAAGCTTTCAAAAAGAGACTGGGCAGCCATTTGTCCAGAATGGTCTCCTGCTTGAGCAGGAGTTTGGACTAGAAAAAACTCCAATATCCTTTCCAACACTCTTATTCTATGTTCTATGCTCTAAATGGCTTAGTGAGATATTCCAGACTGAAATAGCAAATGTCACAGTCCAAGGAAACAGTGACTAGATTTAAAGGCGGGAGTATGAAAGTATGCAGATTACAAACTTGCCAGTGAATAGTTATCAAAGGGAAAGTTGTAATCCTGATGTTTTTCCAAATTGCAGAAGGAAATGCAGATGGCCAAAATCAGGTCAAGCTGAAGAAGCCAATGGCTAAAACCAGTGATTTTATAAATTAATTGGCAAAGCAGTGGCACACCAGATCAGGCGTATAAAATTTGATTTCATGGAGGGCCGCATCATGGTTGTGTTTGACCTTGGAGACCCAGGGCTGGGCGTGGCTTGGGTGGGCATGGCTTGGATGAGCCTGGGCATGGTGAGTGTGGCACAGGACCCGTGTCAGGGGCACCTGTGGTGGCCAAGTGCTAAGGCAGGACATCCTTCATTTTCATTATAATCTCCTTCCCTCCTTCCTTCCTTTTCTTCTTTTTCCTTCCCTCTTTATTCTCCTTTCTTCTTCCTGTCCATCTTCCCATATTTTTCCTTCCTTGCTCTCTTCCAATCTTTCCTTCTTTTCTTTGTCTTTCCTCTTTCCCTTTCTCCTTTCCGGTCCCTTCTTGCATGCTCAAATGCAAAAGGGGAAGCATTTCTCCTTTTGTTTTGTTTTTAGTTTGTTTTGCTAGCCCACTGCCACCCCCCCCCCAGCCCATTTTCTCTGGCAGAGGCATCGCGGGCTGGTCCTTTATTGTTTCCAGGCCGGCCCTGCGTGCCAGATCTAAACACCCCCCCAGGCCGGATCTATCCCGCAGGCCTTGAGTTTAACACCCCTGCACTAGATAAATGCAGCAGACATTTTTAACCTAACTTGCTGAGATCCCTACTACCCCTTTGTAGACAAGTACAAACGGTGTGTTGCAGTAACTCAGTTCCCAGTAACTCGCCCTGCATTATTACATGACTGAACATCCTATTGATTGGAAAGAGTCGCCCTTCAAATCCATCATGTGGAATCGCATAAGAGAGAGCTTTCTCATGGAGTGTAGCCATTCACTCTGCCCAATGGGCCGTATTTGGATTTCTCTTTGTCTATTTTTGAAATCTATTTTAGATAAATGGGGAGGTAGGAGTGGATGGTATCAAGGCTGTGAGGGAGGGGAAATCACCCTCAGCAAAAAAAAAAAATCCTTTCCACCATCTGCTGCAAGAGAAATAGAAGAAAATTATAGAGAAAGGCAGAGTTCAGGTGTTAAACCTGTCTGCCATATTGACCACTGTCAAAAATGGCCGGTAGCAATAGTCCAGAATAATGGCTTTATATTGACTTCTCTTTTTAATGCCTTTTGCTAGGTGGGGGGGAAACGTGGCTATTTTGTCAAAGTAATCTCGTTCTATAGATCAGCTTCAGGGTGCGAAAGGAGTGTTATGGAGACATATGAATGGTATTTTCTCAAATATCGAGGATGGATGTGTTTTAATTCCCTGCACATTGAATAACGAGGCCGTTGTTGCAGCCAATGTGAGAAAAAAAATGTTTTTTTCTATGGGGGTTTTCCAGACCAGCATGTAGGGCTGCTTCAAAAGGCTCACACCACATAAAAGGTGGGTGGGGGTCTAAGCAGGAGCTTTCCTCATTCCCCATACATTCTTACCTCCTTGTACATGCCTGAGGCCACCATGATCCCCAGCCTTCAGCCACTGCCAATCTCCTGTGTCCATCGGCTTGACTCATTCCTGGCAACAGTGAATCCTTCTGCCTTCTATTCTCACCGCCTGAAGGCCTTAGGCCATGGAAGCAATGGAAGAGAACCGGGTCAGAAGTGTTTTGACCTAGGCTTCCCCAAAAAGCACAAAGTAGATTCCTGGTCCTGACCAAACCGCTTTTATTAAACGAATGTGAATTCCTCTCATTCCCATCCAGCAAAGGCCTGGAAAACTGTCTTTCAAAGGTTTAATGTATGACCACAGACCTTATCTACCTTGAAAAGCTGCTGTGTAAATATTTTCCAAACATACTGCTGTGCAAGGGAAGATTTGGCACAGAGTCTCTGAGATTCATGGACAGATCTTCACACTCCTGAAATACAAATGAACGAATGAATGGTTTCCTGCAAAAGACCCTTTTGCTGCTCTTTTATTTCCTAAGAGAGGGTCCATTCACTGTCCACCTGAGGCTTTACTCCCAAGTCAACCCTGATTCCGTAGCTGTTTTCTTCTTGGCAGCTCTGCGCATGCACACACTGGGAACAGGCTGCAGCTGTTCCTCTGCCTCACTGCTGTCTAGCTCCAAAGGCAGCTAAGAAGTTCCAGATGGCCTTGGCCCCATCTCTGCCTCTGACGCAGAGCCCTCGTCCGAGCCTTCCCCAGCCTCCAGGGTTGGCCCATATTCCTCCCCAAACTCCTCACTGTCTGACTTTGCTGCCAGCTCTACTGGCTACTAGCGGGCCACAATAAGAAGAACCCAAGTGGTGCATAAGCTGAGAAGGGTAAGAGAAAAGCCCTTGAATTACCAGACATCACTGAGAATCATGATAAAGGTACAATGTTCTGTCTGACCACCAGAATATGGGTCCACAATCCAACTTGTCTACCCACTGAATCTCAGGCCTCTCTAATAGCATACAGTCCAGATCTTTTAAATGTTGCTTCCATTCACCCATCTCTGATAGACTCACCTGTTCTCCACCTCACTGGTCTTCCCATTTCTTTTGCCTCTACTCCTATAAAACCTCATGTAAGCCTAAAGAAACTTCTACTTCTTTGCTGCCATCAAATGAGAGTTTAGATTTTAGCAATCCAGATCTTCTGGACCTATAAGAAAAAAGTTAAGCATTCGATATGTGATTGAACAGACTGAAAACAGAGATCCTTATATACATTGAGCCACGGTGGTGTAAATGTAATTTGTTTTGAAAGCCTCGGTGGCGCAGTGGTTAGATTGCAGTACTGCAGGATACTTCTGCTGACAGCTGGTTGCCTGCAATTTGGCAGTTCAAATCT
Source organism: Natrix helvetica (assembly GCF_964273705.1). Classification (NCBI taxonomy): domain Eukaryota; kingdom Metazoa; phylum Chordata; class Lepidosauria; order Squamata; family Natricidae; genus Natrix; species Natrix helvetica. Next base: position 13,558,288 of record NC_138552.1, read on the forward strand.
CACCAGGCTCAAGGTTGACTCAGCCTTCCATCCTTCTGTGGTGGGTACAATGAGGACCCAGATTGTTGGGGGCAATAGGCTGACTCTGTAAACCACTTAGAGAGGGCTGTAAAGCACTGTGAAGCGGTATATAAGTGCTATTGCTATTGCTAAAGAAAAGTGTACATGTGAAAGAGAGAAGAACAGAGAAAGCTATGCATGTCATGAAGAAGTGTACCTTATACTTTGCTGTTGAAGGAAGGATGTATTCTTGCATTTTGCCCAGACATCCCAAAGGCTATTTTGCCCAAAATGACATTGATTATCTATAACTCATCTAAAAGACTTACAACCAGCCTACAAGCCCCTCAGAATCCAAATCTAACCACACAGCCAACCAGAGACAACACTGACCCTCAACCAACCCACACAACTCCTCCCCATCCGCAGTTCTCCTCCCAATAATCCTGACCTGATGTAACCACCCTATCACAAGACACATCACAATACTCTCACAGATGACTCACACCTGATGCATCACAAGACCCTCACTTGACACACCGATACCCGAAGCCCTTATAAACAGAAGAACGCTGGCATTGACATCCCTAAGCTTCCCTGAAGATGTTACTTTGTTTAAATAATAATTTTGTTTAAAATGTTTGGAATTCAACCCACAAACTCAGGGAATGAAACTTCACCCTCATCCTACACCTGAGCTACAGATTCGCCACCATTACAAAACAAAAGACTTTCGTGAATTCAGAATGCTTCACAGAACATACATATATATCCAGAAGTAGAAAGGATGGGTCTTGTGTATTTTGCACTCTGGGCGACTGACTGTGTTATGGATATTAGTACCAATAGGGGGGGGGGAATACTCTTTCAATTTTTGCGAAACAACAGTGCTAGCCAAGAAAAGGTATGCATATCAACACTTTAGTGAGTGCGCATCTGACATTACACTTGATTGGTATCACGTTTTAAAGTGTAAAAAGAAAATCAAGACTGACTCACTCTCATTCCAGAATGCAGGGCACAGAATATGGATATAATTTTTAAAAAGGCAGATTCAGACTGAAGATTATAAAAATAAAAAGATCTGATGAACTATTAGACAGCAGAAGAAATTACCTAGATCAGTGGTTAAAAGAGGTAAAGGTTTTCCCTGTCCAATCATATCTGAATCTAGGAGCCAGTGCTCACTTCTGTTTTCCAGCTAAGGGAGCCAGCATTTTCCAAAGACACTTCCCTGGTCATGTGGTCAGATGCACAGAAGCTGTTATCTCCCCACTGGAGTGGAATCTATTTATCTACTTGCATTTGCATGTTTTGGAGCTGCTAGATGGGCAGGAACTGGGGCAGGAATGGGAGCTAAGCTCAACATGTAGTATTTTGGTCTTGCACTGCCAATCTTCTAATCAACAAGCCCAGCATCTTATCTGCTAGACCATTGCAGTGGTAGGCTCCCTTTTATTGAATGTATTGTTTCCAAGAAGTCATCTGTCAGGGATGCTTTCATTTGGGTTCTTGTAATGAGCAGAAGGGGGGACGTGGTGGCTCAGTGGCTAAGATGTTGAGCTTGTCAATCAGAAACATCAGCAGTTTGGTGGTTCGATTCCCTAGCGCCACATAACGCAGTGAGCTCCCGTTACTTGTCCCAGCTTCTGCCAGCCTAGCAGTTCAAAAGCATGTGAAAAATGCAAGTAGAAAAATAGGGATAACCTTTGGTAGGAAGGTAACAGCATTCCGTGCACCTTCAGCATTTAGTTATGCCGGCCACATGACCACGGAGACATCTGGCTCTTCGGCTTTGCAATGGAGATGAGCACCGCCCCTTAGAGTCAGGAACGACTAGCACATACTTATGAGGGGAACCTTTACCTTTACCTAATGAGGAGAAATCTGGATTCCGTGACCTTTTCAACTCTTGGATTCTAGGATCTCTTCTCCTATTCTGTAACAAAGACCAGCACATTCAAAACAGCCTTAAAACTATTTGAAAAGGAAATGGCTGCTTTCTTGGTGCTTAGTGAAAGATTCCTGTAACCATGCAATGTGATTAGCTAAGATGAAAGAGGCCACTTTACTATTTTTAGAAAACAAAGGCTGTTGAGTCCACAGATCTTGCAAATCTTCTCTCAGCAAAGCAAACATTGAAACCAAACACATTTTTTTAACCTGCCCCAATTTTGCAGACAAACTAGAATGCAACACAGATGAAAGGTGAAGCCTATAAATCCTATTCGGTTTGAATAGGAAAATGTTGGCTGAGTTCCACACTTCACTCTGATTTCCATGGCTCCCAATTTGGAGAGAGTTCAGCAGAAGCATTTGCATTTTGCAAACACTGAAATGATTGAAACGCTTGTTAGGCCTCCTTGTATCTTGGCAATCCCATGAAAAAAAAGAAAAAAACTGATGATGTCACTAGCCAAGAATATATCAAATGCCATCTTTAGCGTAGCTACAGGTTGAACGTTTCCTGTCAATGGATCAGACACATTTCCGAATTCTACAGCTCTTTGGGTATTGCTGCTGTTTTTCCTGGCACTTTCGGCTACCTGCTTTGAGGTCATGTGGTGTGATTGGTCTGAGATGAAGTAATGTTTGAGACTTGGACCAAAACAGGCATAATTCTTCTTCTACTTTTCAAATGGATTTATAGGGCCTCTGAGCTTTGCAAGTATAATCCAGACAAATTATCATTTTGAACAGGCAATTCAGCCTTATCTTTAGCAATAGTCTAATTTGGAAGGATTGCTAAGAAGCAAATAAGCAAAAGCACCTTTGTTCCCCAACCATTAAAGGAATGAGAAGAGCTTAAGTATATAAAAGAAAGCTCTGGCAAATGTTAATGCCCTTGGCTTTCTGAAATGCCTCCAGATTATTAAAACAGAAACACTTGCACTTTAATGGGTTCTGTTAAGTTAGCCTATTATTAGGAGCTTAAAGATAGAGCTAGAGGTAATGGTAAAGTTACATTCATGTGTATTTGTTGCCTGGATATTTCCAATGGTGTTTTGCCCCCTTTCCTAGATATTTTGAACCACCAGCTGTGATTTTTATTTTATTTTTACAAACAAGGGACTAGCCAGCCAAAGCTCAACAGTCGTTTCTCAGTATGTAAAGAAGCAGAGTGCTGGTAACCTCTAACTCAGGGATGTCCAACCTTAGCAACTTTAATATTTGTGGACTTCAATTCCCAGAATTCCCCAGCATGGGGAGTTAAGGTCCAAAAGTCTTCAAAGTTGCAAGGGTTGGAACCCCTGTTCTAGCCAAAGCATATGTGTTTTGGAAACTCTCCCTCTGAATTGTGTGACCACTAAACAGTAACTAAGTGAGTCCCTTGGACTGCAAGGCGATCAAACTGGTTAGTCCTAGAGGAGATCAACCCTGACTGCTCTTTAGAAGGCCAGATCCTGAAGAGGAAACTCAAATACTTTGGCCACCTAATGAGAAGGAAGGGCTCCCTGGAGAAGAGCCTAATGCTGGGAAAGATTGAGGGCAAGAGAAGAAGGGGACGACAGAGAATGAGGCCATTGGGTGGAGTCACCAAAGCAGTAGGCATGAGCTTAAATGGACTCCAGGGCATGGTAGAGGACAGGAATGCCTAGAGGAACCTTGTCCATGGTCAGACATGACTTCACAACTAACAACAACAAATAGTAACCATGCCCAAGGACATAAGAATTGAGAGAATTTTAACCTCTGTGAATTCCACAGTGTTTTCACTTTTAAAACACTGCATTGTGTTGCAGTTGACCCTTTTAGGTTTTGGGCTTCAATATGCCAATAGAGTGGGAAGACTGGTATGAATTTTAGTAGCCTGAAAATCTGACAAGACAGTTTCACACAATGATCTAGTTATGAATGACATAATGATCACAGCATCATTGTCAACTATGGTCAACATAGCTCTGCTACAGCAGAGTAGTGCTAATATTCAGATGTTCATCAAATATTCCCCAATTCATGGTGGGGAGAGCAAATATAAACACCATTAAGTAAGCTGTCCTTACAGTATGTTATGAAGCCTATCTAGTACAACAGATGGCAGAGACCATGTGATGATATCATAACTGGAGCTAAATTCTCAATATCTTCTCAATATATTCAATAGTACCATTCCATGGGTCAATGACATGATTATTGGAAGATGAGATGATCTACCACTTCAATAACTGTCTCTAAGTTTCTTCTAATTAAAGAATGGGCAGAGCGGGGGAGAGAATTCACCCTGAAGCTATCTTGGCCACATCTATGGCAGGGGTGGATTACTGCTGGTTTGCAACCCGTGCTCAATGTGCGTTTGCCAGACACATGCTACACGCGTATACCCTGTTCAATGTAAATTGCAACCCGTGCTCAATGTGCGTTTGCCAGACACATGCTACACGCGTATACCCTGTTCAATGTAAATTGTTCTGCACGCGTGCCCAGAACAATTTACAGTGAACTGTGCACGGGCAGTCACTAAAATTCAAAATGGTGGCGGCTAAGCGGCAGCGAGGGAATTGGTTAGGGGGCATGGCAGGCCTGGTCACTACCGGTTCTGCTACCCAGACCTGAATTCCACTACTGGTTCGGTCAAACTAGGCCAAACTGACAGCAACCCACATCTCATCTATGACTACTAGCAACAGAAGGCAGGAGAAGTCTTATTGGAGTAATAGATGATGGAGAAAAATTGGCCAAGCCAATTTCAAGGAGGAGGAGTCAAACGGGCAATTAGTCTGGAATCCATACATGGGCATAAGAGAGTGAAGTCTGCCCCCATCCAATGCCGTTAAATCTTTTCTAGTCTGACCCAGGTGCAAACTGCAAGCCTGAGAAGGTTCCTGAGTTATACGCTTGAGAAGTAAAATAGCTATTTGATGCCTGACATTAGCTTATGGAGGAAAGTTGATACAAATTGGGCCTTATCCTTCCTGCTAGATACAATTGGAATTCTTAGAATTCTAAGTACAGCATATCTGGAACCTTTTGGAAATCTGGTCAAATCTATGATTTGCAAGAACCTAAATGGATAGCTCATTACATCTGTTGGAATTCTTTGCTTTCCTCCCCAGGTTAATTATTAATGAGATCAAAAGAAGTGTAATCAACTATTATTCTGTGCATCATTACCACCGGCTGTGACAGTACTATCAACCTGGTTTTTGCATCGCTGTACGGCATTTCATATAAAAAGTGTGTTATTTTAATGGTCCTGCTTGGGATTTCTTCAATTTGAAATGATTACTCATTATCAGGCCTTTGGAGTTCTTCCTGTGGCTGTTGCATTTAACTTTATTTTCTTGGGGCAAATGGAGCAGTCGCTGATGGGAATAAGTGCAAAGGGTGCAATCATTTGACATGATTCTTGCTCTTGCCCGGGTTGTAACCAAGCAACAAATGGACATGAAAATTGAACCAAACACTCATTTCTCTCCAGGTGGCCCTCTGAAGTTATTCCTGTATCACATTGGCAGAATGGTTTAGGCTGCAGGCATTAGGCCGGCCAAAGTTGTATTAATCAGCCTGCAATCATAGCCCTGCGTACAAAATAAGTGGCAAGAGGAGGAGGGAAATGGGGTATGTTGTCGTATATGGCAAGCTCTTATGGCTCGATTGCCTTTCACTTTTATTTCTGCTCCAATTTTTGCATTAATTCCAGTTCATGGAATTGCCAGCCATTACAAACATGGGGACAGTAATAAATAATGATGGCAGAAGCAACTCTTAGGATTATTATATGCATGTGTAACCTCAGATTTTGAACCTGCAGGCTGATGCTATAGAAGAGGATTAAATCTCCAGGTTTCAGAGGACTCTCTGTGACTCAGACAATTATGACAATGCTTGCTTGGAAACAATGGAAGGCAGATTGTTTGGAATGATGTTAGGCAGATGTTACAAGTATGGGAAATATTCAGTGGTGGCCCATTGCTTTGTACTATTTGATACCAGGGAAGGATCAATGCTTCATTACCCATGTGTAAAATTAAATCATTTTTAAATCCAGCTCAACCACTTTCTTGAGGTTTCAGTCAAAAATCTTTATGTGTGGCTAGTCTTGCAGAGTCTTTGTCTGTAATTTGTGCCAATCATTATAGGAAGAAAGCATCTTAATTATCCATTTTGGGAAGCACAATTCACTTTCAAATCTGAGGCATGTTGTACAACACAAATTTCTATGTTGAATAGAAATCTGCCATCAGGATTGAAGGCAGGTGACAAAAATGTGTTGTGACATCACAACACAAACTCCTCCCTTTATGTAGATCTGTGCAATGTTGTAACACAAGTACAAACCTAAGAAAAAACCTATGATATGATGACACATTGCAAGTTTCCTAATCTTCCTTAGGGATGGCTGTTAGATGCAGTTAGTTTCAGTTCTAAAACTTGAAACATATACAATTTGCATCCAACGTTCTTAAATTCATAAAGATTTGTTTATCAGGTTTCTTGAGCTTGTTCTGAATGCGTACATTTGATTGTGCAGATAGCTGTTGGCTCAGTTTGATTTAAAATGAATAACCAACTCTGAAACATATTTTTAAAGAATTCCCTGGAATATATATGTATCTTGTTTTTTTTCCCATCCATGGACGCTCTGAATCCTAATTTTGATTGTACAGTACTCCATTTCTTGGCTTAAAAAAAAATTCAAGAGCAGAATCATGTTAAATGTTTTCAATAAAAACAGGAAAGTTTTGTGCTATCTTAAAGACAAAGAAAGTTAAAAGGATAATAAACTGGTTAGCCATTAAACTGTTGCAGCATTCTCACTTCTTTATTTGCCTAAAAAGCTGGATTGGACCAATAATTCTGAGACCTTCAACTATTAAATGTTTTAAATAGTATTTTGAGACCAAACTTGCATTAGGGAATGTTGAATATTTTGTTATTAGATTTTAATTATATTCATAGAAGCAGCTGGGTTGACTCTTTTATATTGTTTTGCACAATTATATAATAGAATTGTTTATTGGCTAACTGATTGGACACACAAGGAATGTGTCTTTGGTGCATATGCTCTCAGAGTACATAAGGAGAATAAAATACATTCATCAAGAATAAAAAGATACAACACTTAGTGATAGTCAAGGTGTCAGCCTCTGCTTTGCTACTTGCTTTCGGCTGCCATTGAAACGGGGAGGGGGGGTGACGTGGTGTTTGGGAGGGGAAGCTTTTAGTGCAGGCGTGAGTGGAAAAGGGAGGTTTGTTCTCACCATCTACTGCGCATGCTGGAGATAGTGGATTTGCTGCCAAGGCCAACTGTCCGACATACCAACCTGATGATGCCTTTTTGAAGATGACACCCACATGACACCGGTGGGGTGTGCGGATTGGACTGTGGGAATGGGGTTGCCAGGGGGAGGAGTTGGGTCACATATTGATATCTATGATTACGCACGCTTTTGCCTCAGATCTTGCTTTGCTTAGCTGCTATCTATTCATAACCAGTAAAAGTACTCTTAAGTCTTAAAAAATGAAGTTGAGTGGTTTCTTTCTTGGTTACTGAGGGAGGCTGCCTTGACACAAGGTTACTATTAAGCTATTAAATCGTACTAGGAAACAAATAAAAACAATATAAATTGAAAGATACAAGCAACGTGGTTATAGTCATAAGTGGGGAGAGATAGATACTAGGAAGGAAGAGGAGAAGAATAGTAATACATTCTTAGTAAATTTTTGACATTGGTGTGGGAATTAGTTGTTTAGCAAAGTGATGGCATGGGGGAAAACTGTCCTTGTGTCTAGTTGTTCTGATTGCAATGCTCTATAACATCATTTTGAGGGTAGAAGTTGAAACAATTTATGTCCAGGATGTGAGGGGTCTGTAGATATTTTCACAGCCCTCTTTTTGACTCATGCAATATACAGGTCTTCGACGGAAGACAGGCTGGTAGCAATTGTTTTTTCTGCAGTTCTAATTATCTGTTGAAGTCTGTGTCTGTCTTGTCTGATTGCAGAGCCAAACCAGACAGTTATGGAGGTGCCATGAGAGACTCAATAATTCCTCTGTAGAAGAGAATCAGCAGCTCTTTGGGCAGTTTGAGCATCCATCCCTATGAAGATCAAAACCAAAATGTTTTGGATTATCCTGTCCAAAGCCCTGAAATACAAAATGTAATAAAAATTATGCTAATCAGGAAACACAGAAATTACTGGTACTTGCATAATAAATGCATATGGGAAGGTTTTAATAAGGAGTTCCTTTTCAGAGTACTCAAGCTGAGGTTCTACATAGAAAAAAGGAGGTTTTTTCTGGGAAAAACTGGGAAAAGGAAAATAGAGGGAAAGGCAACAGAAGGAAGCATTACATATGATTAATGGACTGGTCTACATTATGTAAGACTAATATAGACTATGAACAGCTTAAAGTCTCCTGTCTGATTGTTTATAATCTTTAGGTGAGCAAATCTGTACATCACAAGGCAACAATTTTTTGAATCAAGAGACCTTAAATGGGCTAACTTATGGAATGCATCCAAAAAGTAGGACCCATGACTCTTATAGGATTGAAATTTGACAAGGTTTATTTATTTTTTTAGATTTTTTCCCTCCCACCTTGATTACTTTATAAAGTTTATAAAGTTGCGGCTGCTTCACTGTTGTTGTGCTGTCACAGTCAGCTGCAGTCACATAATCATCATTTCCAACACTCCCTGCCAACTTTCCACAAAGAAAGTCAATGGGGAAGCCAGCAGGAAGCCGAAAGTTGCTCTAACTGCTGCTGGTTTTTTTGCCTGCCTGTGCTCATTCATGTTTAGGTAAGGAAGTGTCTCTGAAATGTTGACCCAATGGGTCAAGGATTCTCTAGTTTTTAAACAAGATCAATACTATGTAAACTTGTTTTCTTCCTTCCTTGAATAAGCTTGTGCATTTCACTGCTTATTCTCTGCAGAGATGAGTCAGCCTATTATTTGATTGTTTCTAAGGCGGTCCTCCACTTTTCCTCCTTATTCCTTCTCTTTCCATATTCTCCTTAGTTTGATAGAATATAAGGGATGAGCCCAACTAATCTCTATAGGTTTGCTTTGCCCAGCCAAAAATAGTGTGTCATCTGTGAGGTCCTTGATCTTTGCAGCAAATAAAAAAAAATATCTAAGCTCATCTGTCTAATGACCATTAGTAGACCATAACAGTGCATCCTAGTTTATACAAATGGACCTGCATGGAATAGGTTTTGGGAAGAAACACAAAGATAAATTCCATTGTGACTCTCAGATGTTTATCAGATGAATCAGTTTGCAGTAAAAAAAAAAGCAACCAAAAACCCAGAAATGAAAGTATAATAGTCAATACATGAAAATTATTGGTCATGAGAATTAAGTATATTAATGGAAAAGATGGCAGAGGTAAAACATTCTTCCAGAAAGGGATTAGTTGACATGAATTAGTCTTTAGGTGATATTGAGGTGCCGCACCAAAACTGAAGTTTCTCACATTGCTATGACATTTGAATTGAATTGTAACGATTATTTGCAGATTGATACAGAGACAGTGTAGAATGAGCCAGCTGCTAGTTTCTACATTATCACTGAAATACTTGCCTTCTTACTCAACTATAAGCAGAGTATTGGAAAGAAAATCAAAACATCTCCACCAGGGGTATAAATAAACTTACCTTCGCTAATGGTTCGCAAATGTGAGCGTGCACTTGCAATTGCTTTGCTCACATGCGCCACCTCTGCACATGCGCAGGACCTTCCGTGCATGCGCAGAGCATCAAAAACAGGATATGATGATGTCCAGGCAGGTGGGTGGAGCCTCCCGCTGCCACTGCTGCCCGGTTCGCATGAACCGAATAGAACTGGCTGAATTGCTCCACCCTAATCATCACAGGGTTAGGCTAGTTATAATATAGGGGAATAGTTCAATTGTTGGAATTCTTGTAAGTCTACTCTATACCATTCTTATCAATAAATCTTGCTAAAGAGAATTCTGTAAGCATTGTGTTTGGAAGAATCACTTTGGTTTGAGGTAAATGCTAAAGATCCTGACAGAATTGAATCTGAACATTAAGAGCCAGAGAATAGATGTTTGGTAGTAAGGATAATTAAGAGATTAGACATCATTACTACTGGTTTGGTTCTCATGAACTGCTGTAGAAATTTTATGGGACAAAGTAAATAACTGTAAACTGGGTTAGTAGTGGAGAGCTTACAAACTATCTTTCTCTGAGATTGGCATTATTAAGAGATGTCAGGTCTTCACTGGTATCCCAATAGCATATCCGAGAATTCCCTTCACTTGCTTATCAGCAAGAGAATGGTACTATTCACTGCTGTGGAGAAATGAGTTCCTTAAGATACATTGCTACTTTGAAGAGACCGCACTGTTATTGTCTATTGAAGAGACAATGAATAATCCCTGTTAGCACACAGATCTGTCTGAGGAATACTTCCGCTCATATTCTCCATCCATCATAATCTAAACAGTTGAGATAAAAACTTGACTCTTTAAAAAAGTTTATTTTGCCAGATTTTCCAGGAGGGGCTTTTTGTACTGAACATCTATAAAATATTCAGCGCAGATGATGACATCTGAAATACAATCGCATCCTTAAAACAACTTTCCAGAGCCTTCAAACAAAGAGAAAAATTCAGGAACGAATCACCATGGTGATAGGGGAGCACTGTTTATTCATGCCTAAGTGAGCTTACAGCTCTAATGGACTTTCAGATTGGTTACATTTTCCTTTCCTTTTCTCTTACAGCAGTGACTGAAGGACCAGCCACACCACAAAGTTCCATGTTACCGCAAACGCAGCCTGAACATCCAAGCAGTGAGGAACCTCAAAGTAGGACAATTCCTACTGCATGTGTCCGGCCTACACATCCCCTCCGCAGTTTTGCCAACCCTTTGCTACCTCCGCCAATGAGTGCGATAGAACCGAAAGTCCCTTATACACCACTTTTATCTCAAGCAGGTATGGAAACTGTTGAAGTGAATGTTGGCTAGGGAACAAAAGCTTTCTGCATAACACAAGCAGATGTCATTTCTCTGCATCCCCGTGATCTCTCTAACCCAACCTACTAACAACATTGCAAACCCAATGCTGTGTTTGGAAGCTCAATGGAAATAGCGCTTAAGAGTCCGTTGCTATCTCAGAACTGGCACTTCAGGAGACAGATGTGATGAAGTTGCTACGCTGAATTGAAATGTAAGCTGCACTGTTGCCAGTAGGTTACAGCAAGGGATTTTAAAAAAGCCATTGTAGACAACATTTGATCATTTTGTGGGCAAAACGCTGACTCTAAAGAAAAACTTAAAAGCACCCAGCATTCTCTGAGGAAGCGATGACACAGATAAATGGGAAAACAAAGTAACTAAAAGGCTAAAGGATGGACCAGAGTCTTGGTTTGAATCTTATCTCTGTGTCAAGCTAAGACCAAAAATGATGCGGATGATGATGTTTAGCCAGAGTTCAGTTCTTTATTTGCTTACAAACAACAGACAGAATCTTGCCAAACTAAACCTATGTTACTCTTACTTGGGAGTATTCCGGGTGATTCTAGGGCAGTGATGGCTAACCTTTTCTGGACCGAGTTCCCAAAGTGCATGCAAACCCTCAAAATGCAATGCACGCACTGTCCCCGGATGCACCCAGCCCCCCACTGATGGTCCCCTCGCAGATGATTCCCCTGCAGATGGGCTCCCGGTGGATGCAGCCCTTGCCTGTGTCATACCCCCCCATGCATGCACCCACCCCCGCATGCACCCCCTGCATGTGCATGCACTCCCCGCACATACTCCATCCCACGTGCATGTGCGGCAGAGACCCGAAGACCATCTGGCCAGCGGGAGGCACATGCACATGGGCAGCAGAGCTGAACTGGGGTGATGGCTCATGTGCCATCAGAGAGGGTGCTGCATGCCAACTCTGGCACGCATGCCATAGGATCGCCATCATGATTCTAAGGAGTTCTTCCTCTCCCTCCTATCCAGATCTGGGCTGTGTTGACTCCGTTTTTAGAATGTGCTCCCATTTTCCTGAGAAACTGCCTCTTCACCATAGTCTATCACAGGGGTGTCCAAACTTGGGAACTTTAAGACTTGTGGACTTCAACTCCCAGAATTCCCCAGCCAGCTGGCTGGGGAATTCTGGGAGTTGAAGTCCACAAGCCTTAAAGTTCCCAAGTTTGGACACCCCTGGTCTATCACATTCTGCCACAAACTCATGAGCTGATGCTATTGCGGTTGGTCAGTCTTATTTCCAATGTCAACTTCTACAGCGTTGCCATGACTATTATCAGGCTGGCATGGAGGGGGAAATTCCATGCATGCCTTCGGTCGGAGTGGGATCTACAGCCTAGTTGGAGAATATGAGTTATGACACAGGACAGAAGGGAGGGGATACAGGGGTAAAGTTCAAACGCAATTAAGCAAAAGTAGTTTGGGCTCCATAGGACTCCACGCCAGAATGTCGATCCTAATAAATGATTGGATTTCTTTTGAACTTTGTCTCAAGGCTCGTAAATTAATTAGGTCATCTTCTGGAAACTTCACATCCAATATGAAACAACAACAACAACAAAGAAAAAAAAACTATTGCTTTGCCATGGAGAAAAATCCTACATTAAAATCTTCCTTTTGGGATATTTGCACTGGCAAATGATAGCAATACTCAGCTAGAAGGAATATGTAAGACTTGCTTCTAAGAATTTGTAGTTCTTAGACTTTTCTTCCCACTCCAACTCAGTGCACACATTTATCATCATGATTTACCTGATTTTACAGTCCTGGTACAATTCAACCACAGATAAAAAGAAGGCCAATCCTATTTTATAAATAAAATAAAATAAAATAGACTGGAGTTATATTTTAAGCTTGTTTAAGTAATAACTTATGTGATTCTATGAAAATTCTTCTATGAAAAACTTCTTCATTCTATAACATGTTTTTTTTTTTAAAGGATGCTACTATGAATGGCATATGTCTGATAGTTACCAATGTGCTCATCGCTACCTGTTATTTCCATAGTAACTGCTGGTATAAATTGTAATTTTTAAAAAATCTAAATATCTTTGTGTAGTACACAGCCAGAATTATCTCTAACCACTTACTGTGTGGAACAAATATATACCTGTTTTATATGTTGCAAGTTTTTCTTGTAATGTGTTCTTGATATAAACTCCATGTAAGTTTAAGTTGGGTTTGCAGATCATATCTCTGAATGCCAAACTTTATCATTTGTTTTAGTATATATTTCTGCTTGAGACCTTGTTTTGCCAAGTGTCAGTGGTCAAATGCTCAGGCAACTGATATATTTTTTTTTGGATCCAGAGAAAATGAGCGTTCGAGTGGATAAAGAGTTTTAAGCTTTATTAACTCGAGCAAACTGAGTTGAAAGCGTAACAGAATAGAATGGAGCAGAATAGAATAGAGTGAAATAGAATAGTGCAGAATAAAATAGAGCAGAATAGAGTAGAGTGTAATGGGTGGAGATGTTTGGAAGTGTTAAGATTACCTCCTGCTGCTCTGTATTCTAAAGATGATTAAATCCTTGACTTGACAGATAGGAATTGCAGCAACCAATGAAACTTTTAAAAGCCATGTTCTTGCTTCAAACATATGCTAGCCATTACTAAACAATCCTCTTCTGACAGCAAACAGAAGCCCTAAAATCCCTTACATCAAGAGGAACATCTTTTAACTAAACCCCACTGGCACTAAAACTTAAAATTCAATTAGTCATGTCTCCTAAGATGGATACACTTAGTTCTGTTCAATAAATAGGGTGAACAGATATATACCGGGGTAGGGCCTAATCTGGTGCGTCAATCAGCTGGGCTTCGGAAAAGGAAATATAGGTGAATATAGTGCAGGGGCAGGTGGGTGGGCCCACTTCAAAGTCAGAGCAAACTGATTCACCCCCATCTGATAGTCAGAGCTACCGCTTCACCCGAACCAGTTTGAACCAGTAGAACCCCACCCCTGGGCAAAGGAGCACAGGCTCCTGCAGGTGCATCAGTTGGGATATAATGTGTTCAGCAATTCACACCGACTTGATTTATTTCGGACTGCACACAAACCTCATAGGAATTCTTAGAAAATAAATGTGGTGGTATGTTGCATCTCAGTTCTTAATTTGGACTTGGGCTCACATGACCAGACAAAAGATGGTCTAAGGAGCACCCCGATGATCTAAAAGGACCAGGGAGAAATCTTACCAATAGAAGAAAATATTTGTAGGTCAAGGAGGAGGAGCCCACAAGTGAGGAATGGGCAGAGAAAGAAGCTTAGAAAGGATCGGCCCTAACTTATCAGGCAGTTTTTTTAAAAAAAAGAGACAATGGGGGAGATTTATACTTTCAGATTTTCAAGGTTCTGTTAACAGGGCCTTACAATAAAGTAGAATTAGCTCATCTTAGTGTGTTTTCTGTCTTGTCTAATTAGAAGCAACAACCCTCCCCCATTTGGGATGTTCATCTTTTCCCACCTACTCAATTGGCAAAAATCAAGAAGAGAAAAGCAAATGGGTAGTGGGTGAGGAAAGAGAAAAGCATTGTAGCTGGGGGAATATTTGGGTGTGAGAAAGAAAAGGGGAGATGTTATTGCACCTGGAGAAAATATAGGATAGATTTCAGAGGTGGTATTCAGCTGGTTCGGACCGGTTTGGCAAACCGGTAGCGGAGATCGCGCTATGCCATCCTATTTAGCCACATTTTTGAGGCCAGGCGCATGCATGGAAGGCACACGTGCAAGCAAAGCGCATGCGCAGAAGGCTGGGTGCATGCACAGGTGTGCGCACGCGGGGCAAACCAGTGGGAAAAATAAGTGAAAACCACTGCTGATAGATTTGGGTGCTTGGAAATGAAGGGGTAATGAGAAAGGGCATCATTTTCCATATCTCCTATATTTCCATCGACTATGGATGCTGGGGAGTGTTCTGGAGCATTATATCCAGAAGGTTATGGCTGCTTCTTCCATTTCCCATTCAGAAAAAAGGCCTTTCTTTTTTTCTAACGGTGTTGAGAAAGGCTAGATTTTATGGTTGTGGATGATTTAACTTGGATTCCAGCACTTAGCAAAATGCTGTGGTCATCAAAGTTCAACAAAAAACAAAGGAACAAGAAAAGTACTTCCAAGAAACTTTGGCTCAGGTCTATTAGTAGACAGCTCAGTTGCTCATGCCGCCTTCATCTCTCCAGACCTGAATCCCCAATTAGTTAATTCCAGCTCTCAAGTACATCTTCTTCATTTAATTTCAAAGTACATTGGCCTGACTATTCCACCTTCTCTCTGATGAGCTACAGGTGAATTGCCTTTTTAAAAGACCAATTCTAACTGTTTGCAGCTGTTATAAGAAATTCAAGCCATCATCTCAAAGTATTAATCAGAAATCAGTTTTACAAGCGACGTTTCCCTACAGCTGCAATATTTGGTAGATAAAGAGACAATCAAAATGCGCATTTTCCCCCACAATGACATGGATTATTTCATGCATTTTAAAAAAATATATTTGATTATTGCCTCTCTTTTTGTTTTTTCTTTTCTGTATAGCTCATAAACTCCCCAGGCAAATTCAGCAGTTTCAGGGATCCCAGTATTTTCCTGTGTTTCTTGAAAGAGCTGAGAAAGTAGGTTGCTTCAAATCATCAAGTTTATTTTGTGGAGTGCTACATTTTTAAGAAGAGATTTGCAAAGTTTGTTAGCCCACATTTTTCTAATTCTGCACTCCTCTTTACGCCGAATACTGAATGTGCTGTCTTTGCCAACAATTTCACCAAATAGTACAACTTATTTCTGTACATTATATTCACATGCACGGTCCCCTATTATAAATGCAAACAACCCTAAATTTCAAATAATATCTAAAGTTCAGTGGCATATTGGTCTGAAGATGCAAGAACAGATAAATCTGTGTGCAAATTAAAAACCCACCTTTAAGGCTCTACAGTGGAAGTGGATGTTTTAATCAGAGAATGTTCACTGAATATATGCAAACAAAATACAGAAATTGCCTTTTACTTAAATTCATAGAATATAAAGCATAGAATAACAGAGTTGGAAGAAACTTCGGAGGTCTTCTAGTCCAACTTCCTGCTCAAGCAGGAGACCCTATGCCATTTCAGATAAATGGTTCTCCAGTCTCCTTTTGAAAACCTCCAGTGGGTAGTAAGAGTAGCAGAGGAAGGGGAAGAAGAAAAGGGAAAGGAGAGGAGGAAAGAAGAAAGTAAAGAAGAAGGAGGGGTGGGAGAAAATAAGAGGGAAGAAGATGTAGGGTTGTTGTAAAACAAGATGGATGTACAGAATGGCAGGAAAGCAAACTTGATTATACTATTAAATCTTTAGGGCAGGGGTGTCCAAACTTGGGAACTTTAAGACTTGTGGACTTCAACTCCCAGAATTCCCCAGCCAGGCGGCTGGGGAATTCTGGGAGTTGAAGTCCACAAGTCTTAAAGTTCCCAAGTTTGGACACCCCTGCTTTAGGGGAAGAATGGAATTATAAATCTTAAAGGATAACACATAATATTAACAATATCTATGAGAATGTATATTTGTGAATGTATGTATGGGAAAGAAAAATAAAAAACTATTTTTTTTAAAAAAAAAGAAAGCCTCCAGTGATGCAGCACCCACAACTTTCGGAGGCAAGCTATTGGTTGTTCTCACCTTTAGGAAATTTCTCATTAGTTCTAGGTTGCTTCTCTCCTTGGTTAGTTTCCATCCATGGTGTCACGATACCCATCATACTATTAAATTGCAGAGGTTCAATTCCACACTTCTGGCCATTCTTATCCAAGGAGCTCTGTGTCGTTTCTGACAAGTATTTCCCTCCTGGCTATTGGAGAAGGTTTTATCGGCACTTGTTCCAGAAAAAGCTTAGGACTTCCTCTGTGCAAAATTCAGTCCTCATGGAGAATACGCAAACATTGTTCCAAAACCCAGAAAATCAAGTAACCCAGGATTCTGATTTTCTGAACTTACATTTTGTCTCAGAATATCCTCTTCAAAATAAGCCCCCATTGGCATAAAGATTAGAGAATAATCAACAGCTGGTTATTTTGCAGCATGGAGGCTGAAATTGGGAGGGGATGGTCGTACATCTGACAACAAGACCGTCATGTTGGCATGCCTTTGTGAAATTCTGTATTCCAGTAACAAGCCCAGGTTTATACCTGGCATTCATAGATCATAAAATTAATGAGGGGATGTAACATTTATTAACTCAGCAAAGAAAATAAGACTCATAGTAGCATTGGCTGCTGAGGTCATGCCGTGTTGGTGTTGACCAACCTTGGCATTTTCCCAACTCCCAATCTGGGATTTCTAATTACTTCCCCATGTTAGTTTTTGATCCATAATCACATAACTTACATAAGTAAACATAGCTGGAAGATAGGAAATCGGGGGGGGGGGTGTTCTTGTTTTTGGGCAGCTGCTGCACACGGCTGGCTCATATTTAAATGGTTGTCCACTAGGACTCCAAGATCCCTCTCACAGTTAACTACTACAGAGCAAGGTACCACCTATACTGTACCTGTGCATTTCGTTTTTCTTGCCTAAATGTAGAACCTTCCTCTTTTCACCATTGAATTTCATTTTGTTAGATGAGAGCCCAATGTTCAAGTCTGTCAAGATCCTTCTCTGTGTTAAGCCTATCTTCTGGAATGTTGGCCATTCCTGCCAGCTTGGTGCAAATTTGATGAGTTCTTCATCTATCCCTTCTCCAAGTCATTGATGAGGGTAGAGAACGCATTGCTGCCTGGAGCCCTCTCCAGTTTCGTCCTCCCCCTGGCATCTTTTCTGCACTCTTTCTAGAGTCTCAGCATGTTTTTTTTAATATTGTGGCAACCAAAGCCTATCCTGAAAATGAAAAGCCAACACAGTCCTAGGCTGCATTAAAAGAGGGATAGAATCAAGCTCCCTGGAATACCAAATGCCTTAGAACAGTGGTTCTCAACCTTCCCAATGCCGTGACCCTTTAATACAGTTCCTCTTGTTGTGGTGACCCCCAACCATAGAGGAGTGGTGTCTTGGTTCCTAAGACCATCAAAAATATGTGTTTTCCGATGGTCTTAGACGACCCCTGTGAAAGGGTCGTTCTACCCCCAAAGGGGTCCCAACCCACAGGTTGAGAACCGCCGCCTTAGAAGGACCACATTTGGAATACTGTATCCAGTTTTGGTTACCATAATATATAAAAAAAATATGTTGAGACTCTAGAAAGAGTGCAGAGAAGAACAACAAAGTTGATTAGGGCAAGATTTGGGTATATTTCGTTTAATGAAAAGAAGGACTAGGGGAGACATGATAGCAGTCTTCCAATATCTAAGGGGTTGCCACATAGAAAAAGGGAGTCAACCTATTCTCCAAAGCACCTGAAGGCAGGAGAGCAATAAGAAGCCATAGATGGAAACTAAACAAGGAGAGAAGCAACCTAGGACTAAGGAGAAACTTCCTGACAGAACAATTAATCAGTGGAATAAGATGCCTCCAGAAGTCATGGGTTCTCCAACACTGGAGATTTTTAAGAAGAAAACTGGAAACCATTTGTCTGAAATGGTATAGGGCCGTGATGGCAAACCTATGGCACACTTGCCACAGGTGGCACACAGAGCCGTCACCCCAGGTCAGATCTCCGTGGCATTTCTTTTGTGAGCTTCTGTTTCCCTGCAAACGACGGAACAGAAGCTCACGAAAGAAAAAGATCTCACCTCTTGCTGCACTGTCGGTGTTGGGATGCCCCACCTCTCATAGGCCACGTGGTCTTCAGGTCTCTGCTGGGCATGCATGTATGCATGTCCACAAATGTCCACACATGCATATGTCCCTGCATGTCCATGCAAGCATGTGCATGTCCACGCGTGCATGTGTTCGCACATGCGAGTGTGCACCTTTCAGTTTGGGTATGCGCACGCAGTTTGGGAACTAGGTGTCTAAAAGTTTTGCCATCATTGGTATAGGGTTTCCTGCTTAGGCAAGGGCTGGACTAGGAGACCTCCAAGGTCCCAACTCAGTTATTCTGATGCTTTTTCTGAGCCTCAGTTTCCACTGTTGAACTCTGCTCCAATCAGCAAGGATGAAGTGATTTCTTGAGCATTATTGAGTCGATGTGGGCTCCTTTCTGAAGTTTTCCTTCACTTCAGTTTTCATGCTTTTATGTTCACCTGCTGCTGATCCCCGCCTAGAGGGGAAGCCTTAATTAGCATCTTTGGTTTCTCATCAGCAATGCCCAAATGGAGCCATCTGCCTTTTGCCGAGCTCTTAGCTCTTTAAGGCACAATTGTATTAATTAATGAGTTCCATATGACTGACATAGCTTCCCTTCCCTTATCCACAGCAAACCAGAGATTCACAGGTGCGGGCATTCTTCATGCCAGAGAGTTATGCTCAAACCTTATTTTGCCATCCATTTTCTGTGCCAGATCTAAATGGATTTTGCATGACTAATTTGTTTGGGGACAGGCAAAGAGGGAGGATTCCTGTCACTTGTTCCACAGAAGTTTAATTAACTGCAAACAAAACAAAAACAAAAGGAAAGAAAGTAACATAAAGGTTAGAGTTGAGTTTATTCTATTTGTGCTGTTTATTCTATTTGTGTATGCTAGCTGGCCCTGATCCAACCAGCTGGGGCTGCTCCAGACGAAGAAGCTTTCTCTTAAAAAAAAAAAACATCCCAAAACAAATACTGCAGGTCTTTAGCAATTGTTGATGTTGTCATTCTTTAACTTGCAGTTAAATGGTCTTGGTTGAAAAATCAACCAAGACCATTTAACTGCAAGTTAAAGAATGACAACATCAACAATGTTGATGCAGTATTGTAACTTATTAGATCTTTGATCAAAGAGCACCAGAAAATCCATTTCTACTGGGATTGGGTATCTAGAAAACCATCTAGGAAAAGATGATGGCAGATCATTTATTTGTTTTTGCTGCTGTCTATGTGACCATCAGCAGAATCTGTCCTATAAACAAAAATTAAACATCGTATGTTATACAATGTACTACATCAACTCACTAACATTTATGTTTCATTAAGGGTAGAATGACACTTTGATAGCAATTGCCTTGGCCATCTTGAAGTCTATAGCCAGGGATTCCAAATCTTTTCCTACAGGTTCTATGAGAGAGCTCTTTGTGTGCGCAGCAGTCAGGATTGATCTCCTCTAGGACTGACCGGTTTGATCGCCTTGCAGTCCAAGGGACTCACGGGAGTCTTCTCCAGCACCAGAGTTCAAAGGGCTCCATTCTTTGGCACTCAGCCTTCCTTATGGTCCAACTTTCACAGCCATCCATTGCAACTGGGAAAACCATAGCCTTGACTAATATGCACTTTTGTTGGCAGGGTGATGTCTCTGCTTCTTAGTATGCTGTCGAGATTTGCCATAGCTTTCCTCTCTAGGAGCAAGCATCTTAATTTCTTGGCTGTACTCCCCATCTGTGGTGATCTTGGAGCACAGGAAAATAAAATCTGCCACTACCTCCATTTCTTCCGTATCTATTTGCCAGGAGAGGGCCGGATGCCATGATCTTAGTTTTCTTAATGTTGAGTTTCAAGCCAACTTTTGCACTCTCTTTCTTCATCCGCATCAGGAGGCCTTGCAATTAGAACATTTAAAACATGGCCAGAAGTAGAGACTGCCCTAATACTCATCGCAAAACATTGAATGCTTGTTTTACGAAAGTGGCTTTGAATCCTTTCCTGAACTGTGGGTACAAGGCATACTCTGGAGGCACAATATTCCATTATGGCAACCACTGAGAAGGCTATCTTTTGGTCCATCTTTCTTCTCTCCTTAAACGAAGCTGGGTCTGGAGCAAAGTCTTCTTAGATGCCTTCACAGGATGGGCAGAATCAGACTAGGTGTAACCTGGCACTATGTCATGTGTTTCTCTACAGATAATAACTGTAACTTTAAAATGAATCCATAAACTTATTGACAAGTGAAGTGAATACAAAGCAGCTCCCTTCTAAGAGTTTCAATGTTAGGGGTTCTTTTTTTGGGGGGACACATCAAAAGAATAGGAATATCTGTCATTTTCCTGCCACCGATCTTTCTGAAGGCATCTCTTGGGTTAATGTGAGCAAGGTTGGTCTGAGTAGATTCTCAGGCTCATCAAAGAGTCTTCCTATATGTTGTTAATATATTGATTATTGCAAAATGAATTCTGCAACCTTGATCTTAGGTTCGGAGAGCAGGAGCAATTATGAGCATCAAAAAATTTTCAAAATATCTAGTCTTTTATTATTATTAGATTGTACCACTTAAAAAATCAGGCATGCACACCTACACATAACATCATCTTGAATCAATGCATCTTCTGTTCTTTCTTTGAAGACGTTGAAGTTGGGCGGAAGCAGTTACTACAGAAGTCTTTTTTTCCCCTATCAAGAGCGCAAAGTCTAGTATCTTCTGAAGAGTTCTTTGAGGTTCTTTCTTTTCTTGGTTCCCCTGGCTTTTTCATTTCTTTTTTTTTTAAACCTTGGCTTTCAAAGGGATCCAGGAGTGCAGAAAAATTGCTTGTTTGTGACAAGCTATTAAAGGTGCCTGTGTAATATATGTGTCTTCCATTTGCTTTGAATGCTGTTGAGTTTTTGTTGAAGCGACCCCCTGTGCTTTAGCATTTAATTAAAAATCAAGCAAAGTAGAAACCTAATTTTTAGCAATAGGAAATCAGCGTACATTTTCGACTTTGCTTTTTCTGGGACTTTCCATGGAATTACTCAGTCTGTTAAAACCTGGTAGAAATATAGACTTTTAGGGCATCTCAAAAGGTGTGGGGGAAAGGGGGCCAACTTCAGAATTAGCATCATGGTCCTGCGGTACCTTGCTGAGCTGATGTATTTAACTAATTATTTAACTAATCAAGGAGACAAGCAACCTAGAACTAAGGAGAAATTTCCTGATAGTAAGAACAATTAACCAGCGGAATGGCTTGCTTTCAGACATTATGGATGCACCATCCCTGGAGGTTTTTAAAAAGAGATTGGGCAGCCACTTGTCTGGAATGGCATAGGAGGCATCTGCTTGATCAGGAGGTTAGACTAGAAGACCTCCAAGGTTCCAACTCTGTTTTGTTATTCTGTTATTTATTTGGGCATTGGCTGAAGCACAGTACAAGTATTCACAAAAGTTTCAGTTTTAGATAGTGGTGTTTCGTTGAGTTTTCCCACCAGAATGGAATATTTGACTCTTCTGGGGTTTTTTTCATGTTTGCCAGCGTGCAGTATTTTGTTCTCTTTCAACTGTGGGTCTTTTGTGTTTGGCAAGGGGATGGATCAGCTGCCACCCCGAAGAGATTGCAGGGTTACCAGTTGGACAACAGCAACTCAATTACCAATTATATCGCAATTATATAACTAGTTCACTGGAAGAGCGTAGTCTTCCATGTTGACTGCACGAAAACAAAGATGAATCCCTTTAAACTGTTTCTGGGAGTTTTGAGAACCAATAGAAGTGTGGAGGTGGAATCCCTATTTTACTGTCTGTCTGCAGGTGAAAGAAGTAACTAATTCTCCCAGTCATTATCAGGTAGGGCTGTCTTTTACTATTTTATCAAACTCTTCCTTTCTCTTCTTCAGTGGATAGTTCTCCATGGAGAACATCCCCTGCAATTTTTTCCAACCAGTTCAGATTTCCTTGGAAGGAAGAGAATTTACTTTTGGAACTTCAGTGAACTTTTCATTGGTGGAGTGGAGCACTCCTGAGCTTATTCAATTACTAGCCTATAACCTGGCATTGCCCGGGTATTTATTTATAGAGGGAAAATGTGTGGACCAAATGTAATTTCTAATGTTGGATTTTCCCCCTTACCAGAGGGAACCCCCTTGTAGAGAACTGTGAAGCCAGTATCATGGTAGCTCCATTGCGCTGCACAGTAGAAGCCATTTTAAGGCACAACAGGCTGTATCTTAACAGAACACATACCCCAAGGGGTGTTAGGGGTGTCCCTCCCCCCACAGTGTTTGTTTCTAGAGAGTAGGTCATCTGTGTAGCAAGTTTGATTGAAATTGTTTGAGGCATTCCAGAGTTATGCTGGAACGCACATACACAGAGAGAGAGAGAGAGAGAGAGAGAGAGAGAGAGAGAGAGAGAGAGAGAGAACCATTTTTATATTTTGGACAAAAGAGAGGAAACAGAATATCTGCATTCTTGTCAATCCAGTTTCAGATCCTGTTGTAGTACAAAAAAGCACATTGATTGCTTCCATGGATGTCCTCTATGTGATTGGAACCAGGCTATATTGCTCCTCTTCTGCTCCTGAGATATCTTTTTTTTTAATACCAACCATGCAGGGATAGTATTAATTTACATTCCCTACCAGTTCACAAATGTGAGCATGCCTGCCTTATGCAGCCTTCCATGCATGCACTTTGGCTTGAAAACATGCCTAAATAGGATGACACAGGGTTGAGTCAGATGGGCAGCCACCCACAATTTCCACTACCAGTTCGAGTGAACCGGTCCAAACTGACTCTGCAACCATGATAATGTCAACTCGCAAAGCACTCCTGGACTGCTCTCAAGTTGCCATAGGCAGGAGGCTCATGGATTAATTAGGGCATCTATTGGAACCCTGACAGATATTTCACTTGGGGGGGGGGAGCTTCAAGGACTGGCAGTGAGAGGCATTGTTTTCTCCTTCCCAGGGGGAAAATTCCACTCCCTGGTGCAAAGAGAGAGCAATAGTGTTTAGGATAGAGATGCTCAAGAAGACATTATGTGCTGGTGAATGATCAGCTGTTATCAATATGCGGATGACCTTAAGCTACTTACCTCAGTCCTAGGCCATACAATTATAGCGGAGGTCCTTTCTTGATACCTGGAGATCTAGATGAACCAGACCTGGAAATCAACTCCCCAAGAAAGTTAAAACTACTTTTGTTAATACTGGCTATTATAACAGAATCTTGTAAATCTGATTGTAGTATACCTCTTACACCTTCTTATAGATAAGTGAATTGGGCAGCTTCTGTTGTTGTTATTATCTCTCTGTTCTAGACTTTAGATGTACTTTGGTCCCTTCTGCCTTGGCAACAGCCTCTCCATATCTCCATCAATGTCAGCTTCCTTACTCTCTACAGTTAGAATGTATTGAAATATATACGTGGGTGGGCAGGTGGCCAAATGAGCCACCATACCGGTATGGTGGCCGCTGCTTCTGGCTACTACCGGTACGGCCGTACCAGGCTGTACCACCCGGAACCAACCAATAATATATATATGCATACACATGGTTTATTGGAGTGGAGGAAAAGTCAATTGTTGTTCAGTTTTTGTTTCAGTTTTCAAACAAGGTGGGGATAACAGGCATTGCACACATGGGTGGGTTTGTTTTTTGTCTTTCATCTGTTCTCCCTTGCTGAAGGAGAGGGAGACCACCTTCAATTGATGGTCGTCATCCTTTCAGATATGTGGTAAGTAAGTCCAAAACCGAGACAATGTACTTCATTACACCTCATTCGTTACTGAAGGTTTTATTGTATTTCCACGAGACCCTTGGGAAGAAAATAGCTATCTGAAAAGCAAGATTCAGGAAGAACATGCACCGGTAAATTTGCTCATGTTGCTTTCACCCGTTTTGTGTCTTCCTCTCGCGAGTAATATTGAAATGGTTTGCCTCTTCCTATTGCAGCGCCCAATCTTCCCAAGGCTCAGGTTAAGACAGCATCCCTTGGACTAGCTGGAAAAGCACGATCACCTCTGCTTCCTGTTTCGGTACCAACAGCTCCAGAAGCCACAGAAGAAGGTCACAAACAAACAGAAGATCCTGCTAATGTAAGAAAAATCTCAATAAGATGGCTTTGGGGATTTTATTGCATCTTCCTTGAGTCGATTTAGTCCGGGAGCATTCTTGTGAAAAAAAAATACAGTTCTCAAAACCAGATATTATTGCAAACCTCATTTTGCTTTTTATTTCTTCTTCTCCTATCTTTTCTCCATTTCAAATGAGGGTCTTAGCTGGTTTAAAATATGAACTGATCAGATAAACCGAAGGAGGTTTTGTGCCTCATCTTTCATTCAAGATCTTAAGGTGCTATTCACAATGCTCCTTTCTCTTTTTTTCCCCTTACAACATCAAATCTATAAGATAGGTTGGGCTGAGAGAGTGACGGTCCCAACATTCCCACAAATGAGATTTTATAGCTGAAGGGCCACTTAAACCTAGATTCTACTCACTCCATGTCCAGCATTTAATCCATTATACCACATTGGATCTTGGAATAACTTCACTGGTTTTGCCTCAATGCCTCCAAAGGTTTGTACATCTCTCTGGACTCTGTTAAAGTTGTTAGCATTGTAGTCCAATGGAGCTGGCATCCAGAGGAGTTGGGTTTCAACTCCAACTTTCAGCAATGTCCATGTTGGTTGGGAATTGTTGAAGCTCATGAATTTGAATGATGCTCAGGTTGGAGAAGACCTAAAGTCCAGACCTTAGTCTGGACTATATCAATTTAGATATTTTCTGATATAGATAAATATATATAAATAAATAAATAGATAGATAGATAGATAGATAGATAGATAGATAGATAGACAGACAGACAGACAGACAGACAGACAGACACATATGTTTGTGTGTGTGTTTGTGTTACAACCCCTGGTGTGCCCAAATATATATATATATATGTGTGTGTATGTATGTATGTATGTATATATATATATATATATATATATATATATATATATATATATATATATATATATATATATATATATATATATATATATATATATATATATATATATATATATATATATATATATATATATATATATATATATATATATATATATATATATATATATATATATATATATATATATATATATATATATATATATATATATATATATATATATATATATATATATATGCATGCTGGTTTTGTTGTATTCGGGTCTTTTCCCGTGTAAGGTTGAGAATGTCTTTGCAACGTTTCGGCAGGATCACACCTGCCATCTTCAAGCTGTGGGCTTAAAATGGGAACGGAGCTGCCGTCTTTCTGTAAATCTTGGTGAGAGGGGATGGGGTGGTGGCTTTGTTTCAGTAAGTGGAATGATTGGTTGTGTGGTTGTATCACGATTGGTAGATTGGTGCTGATTGGTGCAGGTTGTGTGTGCATTGTTGTTTTGTATTTTAACGGCTTGGGTGGTGGGTGGTGTTCGTTTGTTGGCTAGGGCTGGTTTCCAGATGTTTGGTAGGCGGGAGGTATCATCACGTTTGTTCATGCTGTGGGGGTGTTTCTCTATTTTGATGGCTTCCATGATTATTCTCTTGTGGAGGTGTTCTGTTTTGGAGATTAACCTGGCTCCTTCAAAGTTGATTTCGTGTCCTGTAGCTTTAAGGTGCTGGAAAAGGGAAGAAGTTTTTTCTTTTTTTCTTACTGCATTTTTGTGTTCTGTGATGCGTGCATTTATTCTCCTGTTTGTTTGTCCTATGTATATTGCTGGGCAGATTTTGCATGGTATTTCGTAGACTCCTTGGTTTTCTAGCTGGATTTTGTCTTTGGGGTTTCTTAAGATGTTGGCTATTTTTTGGTCAGTGGTGAAGGCTGTCCTGATATTGTGCTTGTGGAGAATTTTGCTGATTTTATCTGTGGTGCCTTTGATGTAAGGGAGGAGGGCGATGCCATTTTCCTGTTCTGTATCTTGGTTTTTTGGGGGAGTCTCCTTTTGGATTAGGTTGGTGATTGTTTTCTTTGGAATCCATTGGAGATTAATACATTTGTGAGTTTGTGTAATTCAGTTTTCAGGTGGTCTTTGTCGGCTAGGCGTTTGGTTCTGGAGATGAGGGTCTTGGCTACAGAGTTGATCTGTGCAGGGTGGTGATGGGATTGTGCATTTAAGTAGCGGTTGGTGTGTGTTTTTTTCTGGTAGATGGTGTGTCCTAGGGAGCCATTGGGTTTTTTGTAGATTAGGACATCCAGAAAGGGAAGTTGGTTGTTTGCTTCTATTTCCATGGTGAATTGTATTTTGGGGTGTAGGTTGTTGAGATGTGTGAGGAAGTTGTCCAGTTTTTCTTTTCCATGTGGCCAAATCACGAAAGTGTCATCAACATATCTAAGCCAGAGTTTGGGTTTGTGTTCAGATTTGTCTAAGGCATTGGTTTCAAAATGTTCCATGTATAAGTTTGCAATGACAGGAGAGAGGGGTGATCCCATGGGTGCTCCTTCTATCTGTTTGTATCTTTGTCCATTATGGATGAAGTATGTGTTGGTTAGGCAGTGGTTGGTCAGGTCCAGGATGTGTTTAGGGGGGTTGTGTTTGTTCTGGATAGCTGTCAAGGCTTCTTTTATAGGCACTTGGGTGAAGAAGGATATGACATCAAAGCTCACAAGTAGGTCGCTGGGTTGTAGGTTTTGTTTCTTTATTGTTTCTATGAAGTGGAGTGAGTTTTGTACGTGTGAGGTGATGGATTCGTTTACATGAATAAATGTGATGATACCTCCTGCCTACCAGATATCTGGAAACCAGCCCTGGTAAACAAATGAGCCCCACCCACCACCCAAGCCGTTAGAACACAAAAAAGCAATGGACCCACAGCCAGCACCAATCTACCAATCATGATATAGCCACACATCCAATCAATCCACTTGTTGAAATGGGGCCAGCACTCCACCCACTCCCCCAAGGTTTGTAGAGGGATGGCAGCTCCGATCATGCTTTAAGCCCAAAACACCAGCCTGAAGATGGTGAGTGAGACCTTGCTGAAATGTTGCCAAGACAATCTCAATGTTACATGGGAAAAGATCCGAATTCAACAAGACCAGCATATATATATAGAGAGAAAACAGAAGCAAACAGAACAATAAAATATCCCGTGTTATTTCTTTGTAAAATATTTCTGATAATATTTGTAATTACTGACCACTTTGTAATCTTCAGTCAACTTCATCCCTAAGGTTTCATATTTAACAAATTCATGACACATCTTTTGATTTCCCACCTCCTTCAAGCCAAACTCATAAAGTGAAGCAGGCATGATGATGCTCAGTGTAGGTTGATATCAAGTCACCATTTCATCCTTCTTCACAACATATTATTGTAAAGGAAGGAGTAGAATGAGGATCAGGAAGAGATTACATTATCCAATATCTAAGAAATAATCTCCAGGAGAAAATCTACAGCATCTTTGTAGTCACTAAAAGTCAATCTTGACTTAGCTGCAGAAAAGCAATAAAAATAAATCCTACTTAGCACCTTCTAGGTGCATGAAGTCCATCTCCAGAATTCTCAAAATTCTGGGGTATGAAATTTACACATCTGAAAGGGCCTGTAGATTGGGAACCATTGGTTGAAGTATTTTTCATGTTTTATATTTACATTCCATATTACAGAAGGCTAGCCCCAGAATGGAATTCCCATATCATGATTAGTAGATTGGTCCTGATTGGTGCTGGCTGTGGGTCCATTGTTGTTTCATGTTGTAACGGCCCGGGTGGTGGGTGGGGATTTTTCCTTGAAACTTAGGCTCTGCTTATACAACTGTTGTGCTGTCAATTTCAAAGGCTTATGGTGATCTTTGTGAAATAAAGTCTTAGCAGAAAAGTTCCTCCCCTTGAGAGAATGCTGTTCTTCTGAATTTAAAAAAAAAAGGACATGATAGAATGAGTGTCATGGTTCCAAGTAATACGCCCTTAGCAAACAAAACTCTGAGGCAGGAAGGTTCCTCAAAAAATAGTTTTATTTGGTATATCATATTGGCGCAGGCTGGTGAAAACCGACTCTGAATGTTCCCATGGTTTTCCCCTAATTAAAAATAAAAGTTTCCCCCCCTTTCCTAAACAATCATATAATCCTATCAAGGTGTCGTCCCATTGCCTGGTAACTTCACTCCTCCTCTCTCCAATGACCTGTGGAAATGTCCTTGGTTCCCAGGAGAAAGTATTTTGTTTTGGCTACAAAACTCCGGCTATCTCAGTTGCCACCTCCTTATCCCTCAGCTCCAGTGTGACAACACTGAAGCCTCAAAATAGCCTCAGCCAGGTCAGCTTCAGGGTTGACAGGGGGACTTTGAAGGTTGATCACTAAAGGAAAGCAGAAGGAACTAAAGATTGTAATTAAAATAGAACAACATTTGTCTTACTAATGCAGAATGAAGCAAAATATTTTAACATGGGTCTATTAAAGGCCATTTGTGAACAACGGATGCAGGAGTTAATATTCAGAGTGTCTTCCATTGCACATAGACGGTGTTACAAAGAAGTTGTGGAAGAGGAACAAGTTTTATCTGACAAACCTGAGACTAATTTGAAAGTGGATTAACCAATAACAAGCCACATGAATGATACGGGAAAAGATGCTACAGTGGATAAACAAATATAACTGGGTGATGTCTTAATATATATATATATATATATACCATATTTTTCAGAGTATAAGACACACCTTTTTCCTTCAAAAAAGAAGATGAAATTCTGGGTGCATCTTATACAGTGAATACAGCAGTATTACATACAGTGAATGCTCCTACCGAAACCTCGCTCCCTTTGCAAAAATGGTCGTGCAGAGGGTTTGGGAGGCTTACAAAGTGCTCCTGGGAGCTGGGGAGGGGAAAAACGAGCAAAAAATGGGCCATGTTTGCTCATTTTTAGACCCCCCCCCAGCCCCAGGAGCACTCTACAAGCCTCCCAAAGCTCTGCATGCCCCCCTTTTGTTTTGTTTTTTGTTTTTGCAAAAAAACAACAAGGCATTCAGAGGGTTTGGGAAGCTTGAGAGTGCAAAACCTCTTTTTTTTTAAAAAAATACCTCTTCAAAATCATGGTGCGTCTTATAGTCCGGTGCATCCTATAGTCTGAAAAATATGGTAAGTAAAAAACCAAAACAGTAACCTGATTAACTTTCTTATATTGGATGTACAAAGGAAACTAGTCAAGATTTTGAAGGATTTTGTGAGAAGGGCCAAAAAATGGAAAGGAATCCAGCTCTAGGAGTCTATTTAATGGGATTATAGATCAAGTAAAAGGAAGGAATATAAAGTACTTTATTTGATCATGTAAAACAGACATGTTATCTCTGGTAATCCTTAATGGACTAAATGTGGCTTTAAAGATTTGCTTATAGAAAACAGATGAAATATAGAAAGAAGTCATTAACTGTAAGTTAAGGTAAGGTGATAATTTAATGATTTAGTTTGTAGTTGTTGTCAACTCATTTCCTTATATATTTGTTTTGTTTTCATTACTATATTTTTATTTTTTTCTCTTTACTATTTTTCCATTTTTCTTTTTCTGCCCTTTCTGTTTCTTTGTTTTTATTCCTTTATGTTTTAGTTTGTATTAGTTTTTAATCTTTTAAATTGTAAAGTTAAATTATTATATGAAAACATTTTTCGGCTGAAAGTCCCACAAAGAATGGTCTGGTTTTTTTTTAAAAAAAAAAGCTTTCAACCTCTTCTAATTGGCAGGCTGTGTGTAGAAATTGTGTATAATCATATTTAAACTTCCAATTAAAAACTGTTTTTAAAAGTTAGAAAAGAAGACAGAAGTCTCTCCAGATTAGTTTGATGACTCTTAGCATTTTCTTTGAACCGTTATCTGATCAAGCAGCATAAGAAAAAAAAATATTTTTCTGCTTTTTCTAAGTTAAAGTTAAAGACACTATTGGGAATAAGCAGTGCGGAAAATATATATCTAAGATGTTCCTATGTACAAATGAGAAACAGAAATTAGAAACAGAAAAGAAATTAGATCCCAACCCATTCCAGATTCTCTCTGGCTCAGGCCAGATGGCTTGCTTTTTATATTAATATCAATATTAAATTTATTGAACACCTATCTTACCACAGGGTAATTCTGGGCAGTTTACAATATTAAAAAGATAAAATATTACAAAACCTATTCGCAATAAAAAGGTAATATCATGTAAGTCTTTACAGTTTCAATAAATATGTGTAGAATATGTCTGCAGGTCAGCATTTCCTCATAGACTGCTGAGGAAAAAATGCTAAAGTATGGGCAATAGAAAGGAACGTTAATCAAGTAAATGGTAAATAGTACCTTCCTCTTCTTTCCTTCCTTCCTTCCCGCCCCTCCCTTCCCTTCTCTTCCTCTCTTCCCCTTTCCCTTCCTTCTTCCCTCTCTCCCTCCCCTTCCCCCTTCCCCTTCCCCTTCCCTTCCTTCCTCCCTTCTTCCTTTACTTTCTCCCTTCCTCCTTTCCCCTCCTCCCTCCCTCCCTTTCTTTCTTTCTTTCTTTCTTTCTTTCTTTCTTTCTTTCTTTCATTCATTCTTTCCATGGAGGAATCCATTTCTCACCAAAGGATGCTCATCATTAGTGAGCTATTTTTGAGTAGACCTAATGAAACTTTGCCTATTATACTGACCATATCAACATACAGTAGGAACCCCAAACTCCAAAGTTTGATTCAACAAAGCTTTGATCAAAGTACACCCCCCCCCCGCGCACACACACACACACACACACACACACACACAAACACACACACACACACAGGAAGCCAATTGTTACCTCAAAGCAACAGTGCAGATCAAAGCATTAGAACAGAGTGGCTGTGGTGCTGTGATCCAGATAAGAAAAGGAGCTTTTAAGCATGAACGCTCATGAGGGAAAAAATACCCTTTGCTCCATAGCAGAAAGGCTAGCTGAATGGAAATGGATCTCATCATTCCTTAGAAGCACAAGATGAAATGACTCAGTTGAAGCCTCCTTTGATGGGGATCATTTTGGGCACTCAAATTGATGCGTCAATCAAACTGCCGCTAATTAAACACTCTCTCCAGCCCAGCATCGCTTTTAGAATGTTCTGATGGCTATTCAATTGCTTTCAATAGGTAAAACCATGGCTGGCTGGGGAATTCTGGGAAGTCCACACATCTTAAGGTTTCCACAGTTGAGAAATATTGGGCAAAACAATTATTGTTCAGCCCAATTCTGTGCAGTCTGGTTTACGTACTGACTCCACTCATTTCATTCAACATTTCTCCAACTAAGTGTGAAGAGGAATGCACCCTTTTGTGTTAATTTTGGAGTACCAGGTGGGTAAAATGAGGACCCAGAATGTTGGGGGCAGTATTGACTCTGTAAACCACTTAGAGAGGGCTTAAAGTGGTATATAAGTCTTAGTGCTATTGCTATTACAACGTGATTCCAGGACAACAGATGTCACTTATCAATAACTTGAATGCAACTGACAGAGTCATTCCCCACAAAAAATTAGGTCACAATTTTGTGATAGAAAGGAAAAAAGGTGAATGACTGAAGCATGATAGCAATAACAATTGCACTTAGACTTATATACCACTTTAGAGTGGTTTTAAACCCTCTCTAAGCAGTTTACAGAGTCAGCATATTGCTCGCAATCATTTTACTCACCTCAGAAGGATGGGAGGCTGAGTCAACCTTGAGCCTGGTGAGATTCGAACTGCCAAATTGCAGGCAGCCGGCAGGCAGCAGAAGTAGCCTGCAGTTCTACACTCTAACCACTGCGCCATTGTGGCTCATGATCATTTTAGTGTATGATTTTAAGTGCTTTATGATAAATGCAATCAAAGGTAATGGTTTTGTTTTGGTCCCAATATTCTTTCGGATGCAATCCCTGACACAGATAACCCACAAATAATAAATCTTCTCATGATAGCAGCTTTTCCAAAGCAATATGGCGTGATTGGACCTTTGCTGGTCCTGTCACATTATTGGCTTTCAAAATGCTAAATACCACCTCTGAAGGAAGAAGCCCCCTCCATCAGAGGTGGTATTCAGCAGGTTCTGACCAGTTCTGGAGAATTTAGTAGTGGAAATTTTCAATAGTGAGGAGAACTGGTAAAAATCATATCTAACTGCCCCCCCTATCTATTCTCTGCTTGCCGAGTCCCAGCTCATCGGGAGGAAATGGGGATTATGCAGTAACCTTCCCCTGGGGTGGGGATGGAAGGGAGATTTTACAGTATTCTTCCCCTGCCATGCCCACCAAGCCATTCCTACCAAGCCACGCCCACAGAACCGGTAGTAAAAATTGTCAGAGTTTTGGCAGTGTGACTAGTATTATGTGATAAACCCAGGAACAATAGCACAGCACACAGAGCCTTAAGACAATTAACAGTGGTTTATATAGAGAGAAATATACAGACATATAATGTATGTGGGGAGATAAAAATCCCTTAACACACAGCTCGGACTCAAGGAGAGAACTGAATACACGCTGAGAGAGAGAAACACCCTCTAATAGCCACCTATATAGAGACTTGTGTGGACCTCCCTTCAGAGTCTTAAAAGGGTTATACCGAAGATGCAATGAATCAGCCTCATTGCATTAGTCTTGCCTTACATTCATCAGCATACTGGATACAGCTTACAACCTTCCATCAGCTGGCAGCTATTAAATCCTCAGTACCTTGACCAAAAATTTTGAATCCAACCACTGCCTTCCATGCATCCTGCTAGTTTTGTTAATCTCTGCTGCCCCTCTTCTTGCAGACGTTTCTTTCTCCATCTCCTATTTGAGCAAACTTCCCAAACATCTCATGCCTTTGATACTCACCTTAATGCTGGGGGGGGGGGGTGTTTGAGGGGTAGAATGGGCTACGCCGGCTTATCTTAGTAAAATAAACTAGCTTCTTGCTTTCTCCACAGGTATATGAACAGGATGACCTTAGTGAACAAATGGCAAGTTTGGAAGGGCTAATGAAGCAACTTAATGCCATCACAGGCTCCGCTTTCTAAAAGGAGTTGCCCAGAAACATTGCAGCATACCAGCCTTTCACAAAGACCACAACCCAAAGTCACATCTCCATGAAGGCCACCAGTACATCGCTGAACCCCATTCGAAGGAGGATCTCACCTTGCCCGCCCCCCACCAAGACAACATTGTGTGTGCTTATCAGTCAAGCAGAAGTCAGAAATAGAGATGGCAAAACAATCCTCTGAAGCAAGAACCCACCGCACAAAAGCTGAGTGCCTCCAAGTAGCCAGTTCTGTCCCACTGGCCTATGTAGCATGCAGGGAAGAGTCATGCTAATGATCTGCTCTACACATTACCTTCTTCTGGTAGCTGTTAATTACCAACACTGGTCTCCCTCCCTCCCATGGAGATGCCACCATCTTCATCTTAAATGAAATTCAAAGTGAATTTTCAGTCTCCTTCCTCGAGTGAAACCCTGAGCAACTTTAAGGAAGCGTCATATGTTTCTAAGAGACTAGCAAAATTTGGTAATTTGTACATGGAGTTCAAGAGGTTACCTTCTGCTAACAATGAATCTCATTACACGCTAAGCCTGCAACTTTCGTGGACGTGTTATAACTTTGTGCTTGTCCATCTCTGTGACTTCCTAGCTGTTCCCTCTACCAGTTCTTCCCTTTCGCTAAACTTAGGTTTCCTAAAGAGTCAAAAGACCTTGTTGCAGTCGAAAAATAATAATAATAATAATGTAAAGTCTGAATATTTATTCAGGACACCAATTAATACAAAGGAAGTGGGCAAATGATTTTTTTCCCACGTCAATTTCTAGCACCAATAACAGGTTGCAGGAGCACCCAGACTGGAGTATCATGGTTTAGAAATATGGCTAACTGTCCCGTAAGCCCACGATTGTTGCCCAGAATAAAGTTAAACTATAAGAAAAGGAGCTATAGGAAAAAGAACAGCTGTAGAGAGAACAGATAGGGGTATCAGAAGGACTAATACTGCTGAATTATAGAAGAAAGGGATTAGAAGAGATGGGGGAGGGGAAACTGGATTATCATCCCCAGGTGCTCTTAGAGCTGAGCAAAACATTTTGTCTGTGAAATAGGTAAATGGGCCATTATGGATTCAAAAAAAAAAGATGTTCTGCCCATTTCTAGGATTGTTTCAATGCCACATCCCCATTTCACATTCAAGACATTTGTCCAGCACTCAGAACAGATGTTTTGAGTTTGAAGCTCTTCAGGAATGGCTGAGACCTCTGGTTCCAAATCAAAACAACCGTCTCAAACACAAAACAGTGCTTTGAAGTCCAAAGCTTTTTGAATTCAAAGCATTTTGCCTGCCCCCATTTACTGATGACGCTGGCAAAAGCAAATCTGGAGGTGCAATTTTCTGCAATATTTAGATGGGCACCAGGCTGGGGAAGAAGGATGAACTAGTAACCAACTTGGAAAAAATGCTCTTAAGTATAAGAAACAGAAGTGCTTACCTCTCTTGGAGAAGAAATGGCTTCCCAGCCATTTCTAGTATGCTAATTCTGCTCGTAGTGGCTCAGTTAATAGGTTGATTACTCAATCTATTTGTGTAGGTTGTGTCAAAGCCATATAGATCCTTCCTTTTGCAACACGGGAATCTGTGAGAAGTTCCCCAGTCATTCAATTTCCCAACCACAGCTCTACAGCCAGTATACTATGTGAAACCGGCCTTAGAAGACCTTGTTCTGCTACACAGGTCAATGGGGAGGTGGGTGCATCTCCATCATGGAAGTGCATTGTGATATGTGTTGAGGGCCACCTGAATTCGTCTGTAATATAGACCTCCTCTTATTTGGACTTGGGTGTCATCTCCATACATCACAGCAACAAGGAGCATCATAGAGTTAGAAATAATATCCCTAACAGCACAAAACACGAAGACAAAAGCCTTCTAATGCTTTTTTTTTTAAAAAAAAACAGCAACCAAGGAAATAATTGCACTGTTTCAACCATCCACTTTGCAGAAATGGAAGATGGGAAGAAGTCATCCACTTAGCAAGCGTTTGCAAAGCTCCCCGTAGTTATTCAGTGGGTAAAAGTGCAGACTAGAGAGAATAGAGTTAACGTGCAGAAGTAGCAAACATACCAGTACATCTTGAAACTAACTAGCAGTTAGTTTGCTTACAAGCAAAACAAACAAACAAACCCAGAGGCCTATATTAAAGATCTGTTGGGGTTTCTACCACCTTCAACAGAAACAGCAACGGGTGGGGGGGGGAATCCCCTCTTGCTCTTTTTGTGCATTATCTTTGATGCTCCAAGATTACTCCGTTCCATAAAACCACATTCAACCATCGAGGAAGACAACCTACAGTCAATACCGAGTGTTTGCCACTGTTCGTTCAAATCTTAGGTGCAGGTAATGAGCTGAGAAGAAGAAGAAAAAATGGCCAAGTTTTACAGCTTGTTCAACCAACAAATGAATTCCTGCAATGGCGTGATTCAGCTAACATTGTGTCGCAAAGCATGGCATTTTGCTAGCACTGTTGGAATGTTACATCCAGCACAAATGTTTACAAACCAGCTGTAGAAAGTCCTCCTGTAAGAGCTGTCATTATTGGCATAAAGGTAGTATGCCCTCTTTCCATCAATTTACTGGATTATGATCACAACTAATGACTTCTAAAGTGTTACCTTCCACTCCCAGTATTCTTTTATTATTATTCTTTTACTTTTCTCCTTCAGTGTTTGTTCACTGATCATCTATAACCAGTGACACAAACAAAGTAGCATGCACCTTCCCAATTGCTGAACTGTCTACATTCGTTCAGAGTTTATTCTTGTTTTCACAGGCAAATCCCGCGAAAAAGGGAGCCGAATTTGCATATTTATCAAGTGATGAGGTTGCAAAAGCCCAATGAGGAAGTTTCAGCTGAGTTACCGTTCTCCACACTGCTTTTGATTTCAAGCCTGAGTAGGTCATAATTTAAAAGAGCATGGAAAGGAGAGGGGATCTTTACATCCTAATAGCTCTTTTTATTAGGAAGGTAATTATATGTAAATTTCTGAATAAAATGTTTGGAATAAAAAGGCAGAGGATCACAAGTCAAAACCCTGCACGCTTTTTAAAAAAAACACCGAAAAATGAATACGTTGCCATTCTGCATTCTAAAAAGCTTCGGAATTTGAAGAAAGAAGCATTGGAAATATTAGTGTAAAAGATTGCACCCCCTACTAATATGCTTGTTTCCAGATTAACAGGGTTGGAAGGGACCTTGTAGGTCATCTAGTCCAACCTCCCCCAAGCAGGAGACCCTGCACAATTATTGCCAAAGGCAGTTCAGTCCTTTCTTGGAAGCCTCCAGTGATGAAGCTCCCACAATGTCTGAAGGCAACTTCTGTTCCATGGGTTAATTGTTCTATCAGAAAATGTCTCCTTATTTCCAAGTTGAATCTCTCCTTGATCAGTTTCCATTCATTATTCCTTGTCTGGCCTTCAGGTACCTTGGAAAAAAGCTTGACCCCCTCCTCTCTGTGGCAGCCCCTCAAATATTGGAACACTGCTATCATGTCTCCCCTGGTCCTTCTCTTCACTAGACTAGCCATGCCCAGTTCCTGCAACTCTTCTTCGCAGGCTTTAGTCTTCAGTCCCCTAATCATCCTGGTTGCTCTTCTCTGCACTTTTTCTAGAGTCTCAACAACTTTTTTATAGTGTGGTGACCAAAACTGGATGCAATATTCTAGGTGTGGTCTTACTAAGGCTTTATAGAGTGGTATTACTCAGTGGTTTTACTCAGCCAGCCAGGATTTTAATGCATCCTGATTTAGTATAACGGGTTGAGCTTTCAATGTTCTGTCCAACTGGGGAGGACACCCAACTGGAACCAGTTAGACTGGTGTTGCACAGCTCTGGGTCTTGCTTCAAAGAGAGACAGGGTGACGAGTCTTCTTCCCCAATTAGCAGGGTATCAGAAAAATGGGGAGGGAATCATCTCTCTAAATTTTGATTAATAAAGCCAGGTTCTGATTTTGCAGGGAAATAGCCAACAGCTGGAGAATGTATAAGAATGGCAACTTCATCTAGGAAACTCAACATACCTATAGCAGTCCCAAGGTTCAAATCTTACTTTTTCCTTTCCAGTCATCCCAGAGTGCAGTTCACTCTGCGATGGAGAAGGTGGTGGATATCTCTGTGTTGTTATTTTAATCAGCTCCCAAAGCCATTTCAATCTTTGGTATCTGCATTTGATTTTGATCCTTGACCCAACCCACTCCTACATTCAGCATTGACTAGGACCTTTCTATCTTTCATTACTGGATAGATTGAAAAGTATTTTGTTCTTTCTGTAAGAGGTCAATTTCTTCCTGCATTTTCAAAACTTTAATAATAATAATAATACTTTAATTTATAGACCGCACCCTTTCCTAAACAGGACTTTCCAGCAGATGCTCTCATCTAAGGCTCTATCTTGGGATAGTCAGAAGTTGTGAATGTGTGTTTTGAGGACTCAATAAGTGCCTTCCCATTGAGTGGTCTTCTGACCTTTATGGCGCGTGTCACCTGAAGTCGACAAGTGGTATCTTTTTTCTATATAATTGATGTTTCTGGCCTTATATTCTTATATCATCTTATACCACCAAAATTCATGACGACAAAAGATTATTCACACAGGAGACATCAAAAGACTTCATGTCCATCTTCAACTTTCAGATATAAAGGAATTTGGAGGTGAACAGAGAGCAATTCAACAATTGCAATTCTTTGAGGGAAAAAAGAACTTAGTGTATTTCAGATATTCATAAAACTGTAGTAAAGCAGAACAACTGCAACTTCCAACTATGAAACTCAAGATATATTTCTAGCAGTCCGAAGTGAACCTTGTTCATTTATTCCAGTCTGGACATCCCATTGTGTTAAGAGCAGCTCATCTCTCAATGGGAAGGATGGTTGATATGTGTGCATTGCCATTTTAAATACATCACAGACTCCATTTCAGTCTCTGGTTTCAAGCAATTCATGTCTTTGGTCCTTGACCCCCACTCCTACCCACCTTCCCAACCAATGTAGACTTGGACATTATTCTCTTTAGTCACTTGGAATATTTAGAAGCTGTGATCTACAGCAACATTTATATCATTTTTTAAAAAGAATTTGAAAATGCACATATACAACATCTGATCACCAAAAGCATTTTTGCCCTTTACATTTTATAGTAACATGGGAAATGGGTTCTGCCATTTCCTTATAAAAGGAAGACACAAAAGCTATGAGCCGTGGTTGCACAGTGGTTAGAATGTAGTATTGCAGGCTAACTCACTGCTCACTCCAGGAGTTTGATTCTGAGTGGCTCAAGGTTGACTCAGCCTCCCATCCTTCCAAGGGCAGTAAAATGAGGATCCAGATTGTTGGGGGCAATAGGCTGATTCTGTAAACCATTTAGAGAGGGCTGTAAAAGCACTGTGAAGTGGTGTATAAGTCTAAGTGCTATTGCTATGAAAGGTCAAATCCATGACGTTGTCAGATTAGAGTGTCCAATGAATTTTATGCTGTACTACAATCCAAATATATAGGTTAATTACTTATTGTTTGCAAAAATATCTGTGCTATAACCCTATCCTATCTTTTTCAATTACACAGAATCATTTGGTTCACTTTCAAGCTTCCCATATCAGATCTTACATTTGAACTCTCTCTCTCTCTGCTCAGATTTTCATTAAATATCTTACCGGCATCCTTTGTTTCAGGAACCTATCAGTACTTCTGCCTATTGACTTCTGTCTTCTTGATCACTCTGTGTTCTTGTTGAGGATGCAACATTATACTGCACAAAAGGATCCACATTTCACCTTTGATCATGATCAATGAGCTCAGCTTATACATCAATTTGGACAAAAATCCTGTTAATTGGGTTCATTTAGAGAGTATGCTTTCTTCTTTCAGGATTTTGTGTCTATGGTAACAGTTCTTGCATGCTAATTTTGTTTGCCTGTTATACAAAAGTCTGCACTCGGATGCTTAATGCTGTCTAAATATACCATCCTGGTATACAGACAGAAGCCAACACCAAAAAAAGAAACTTTCTTTTTTGAGACAAGCAGATCATGGATTTTTGGATTTAATTGAATGACTTTCTTTGTGCATAGTCTTCTTCTTCTCCTCCTTCTCCTTCTCCTCCTCCTCCTTCTTCATCATCATCATCAAACTTTAAACTGCCAGAATGAAGCCACATTGTTGGCTTTGTTGTTCACCAAAAATAAGTAATTATCAATACATGTTTTTGGTAGTAGCCAACATACCAGCAAAGCCTCCTCAAAGATTGTGGATCAATATTTCAAACCACAATCCTGGGCAACTGCAACCTTGTTTGCCAGCTAATCCTTCTCACAGTAGATCAAATCTGGGGAATAGATTCTCTGCAATACCCTTATAGTTTGATTTCTTCAAAAATAATTGATTTAAGGTGACTACATATTCTTTATTCTTTGATGATCATATCAGCTTTAATTGATAAAACTTCACCTATTCTAAAATAATATGCTTAGTTCTCCAAACGGGCCAGAACTATTTTGTTCTGCATCAGATTAGGGTATTGCATCCCTATTCACTC
Organism: Natrix helvetica; assembly: GCF_964273705.1. Taxonomy (NCBI): domain Eukaryota; kingdom Metazoa; phylum Chordata; class Lepidosauria; order Squamata; family Natricidae; genus Natrix; species Natrix helvetica. Next base: position 13,598,447 of record NC_138552.1, read on the forward strand.
TTCCCTCAGTCTCTACATCTGGAGCTTGGCTTGGTCTCTCTTCCGATGAATGTAACTTATTATTGAGCTTGAGTTCAGTTCACTAGGCTAAAAAGAGTGTCTTAGGTGACCAGCTGGTCTTGATCTTAGGATCCTGAAGCAAAGTGATTCAGAATTTTTTTTTATGTAAACCATTCCTTCAGACCATCTCCTGCATTTTCTCTCCATATTTCATCACATAGTTTGAGAAGGTATTGTTTAATCATGTACTGGTTCTAGGATGCCTGTTTTCTGTTCTCCTGTGGCTGCTGCTAATGTTTTTGTAGTTTTACAAACTCTTGACCATTATCTTTATAATGTTCTTTTTCTGTGAGATGAAATTATTGGTGACAGACTCTGCATGTAGAACACTGAAATGTCCACTCTCTACAGGGATAAAATGTTAAGTTTTTCTAGCTTAACCTCTTACGTATTCTTCTTGATTGCCAACTGGTTTCTGACCATGCCTTGAAATCAACTCCACAATAAGTCTTTTATTTTATTGAGATTTGTTATAATGATAGAATCTACATATCTCCAGCAAGGTCACTATCTTTATTCTACGCAGTTGGTGAAGCAATCCTTTCCACGAATCTTGACAATTCTTCCAGAAGGGATGGGACATGATAAATCAGCTTTCTTCCACAGTGTTCTTTCATTTGATATGTTTTCCACATGCTTTAAGCTATATTTATGCAATGAGGTAGGAATCTAAATCCTTATACTTATACGCATACGGAGCATATTCATTAACCCCATCATTATTTACTTCATGTATGTCTTGTCCTATCTTATCTTATCTTATCTTATTTTATCTTATCTTATCTCATCTCATCTCATCTCCTCATCTTATCTTATCTATCTTACCTTATCTTACCTTACCTTACCTTACCTTACCCTACCCTACCCTACGCTCCTTCCCTTCCCTTATCATCTTATCTTATATTCTCTTCTCATCTCAACTTATCTTATCAGTTTATCTTATCATTTGCATGCTTGCAATATGTCAGAGAGTTAGAAGGAACTCAACAGCTCTTCATATGTTAGGAAATGTGTGCATGGAAGGTTTTCACCTATTAAAAAAAGTATAAAACCCTTGAGTTGAGATGTGATGCAGAATCCAAAATCCAATTGCAAATCACCATGTAATGAATATCAAGCATTTTTTTTCTATCTTTGATCATAGATAATTAGTAAAAATGGTTGGATGGATACTTCTTTGAAGATATATAGTAAAAAAAAGTGCTAGATTTTTTATGCAGTTTGGAAATAAACCTTTTCCATCTTTAAAAAAAAATTCAAACCCCTGTGAAGTTTTTGTGCAGATCTTAACGGACCTATCATCAACCCTTCACTGCAACATTTAACCTCTTTCTATGCAAATCCATCAATTCACCCATAACTGGGCATCACTATAGAGACATTTTCAATTCTTCAGCACATTCTCAATATAAGCATGCATCCCATATGCAAGGATCAGTGAAGCTGTAATGCCCATAAATATGAATATCCTAAAATTAAGATCTATACCGGTAGAAATTTCATTGTATTAGATTCTTACCTAGAACGGCTGTGATGCATGCTCAAAATAACGCAAGTGGCATTAAAGAAGTTATTCCCATGGTTTCTGAGGACCTTAGTTGGACATCAGATTTATGTGAGGCAGATTTCTTATAAAATATCCAATCTTTGAAAGTGTCAGGACATTGAAAGTCTATCAGCAAGAGTCCCCTTTTATGATGCCCTGACCACTATCAATTTTGGGGAAGGAAATAGCAAGACCAAGGATAAATTGGTGTGCTAACTATTCCTTAGAAGAAGAAAAGGAGACTGAGATGTGATGTGATACATTCCTTATCCTGCTCATCCTTTAAGCAGAAAAGTCAGATATAAATCAATAGTTGGTATAATAATGCCCTCCCCAGGTTCAAAACATTCAGGCATACTTAGCTTCAGGCACTAATTTATTAGTAATTCTATACATTCTGATGCTTCTCAGCATATAAACATTTTGCAGAATAATTGCCAAGTTATTTAAAATCAGGAAGGTTAATTATCAGCATATTATTTTCATGTTACCTTTCTGATTCCCTCTCTATGTTGTTTGCACACTCAAAACATGCAAGCTGCCAAATATATTTTACCTGTGGCATGGATATTTAATTTAAAAATGGAGTTAAACCTAGACAATAAAATAAAATGGGGAAAAAATATGCCTAAAAGGCACCATACAAACTAGGCCGCAGCAAGGCCCTTGTCAAAATCTTAAAACAAAATGAGTGAAAATACAATTAAAATATTATTAAAACATAATTAAGATGTAATTAAAACACAATTAAAACGCCTGGGGCAATTTAAAAATCAAGACTTAGCTTTTAACTGTGGGTGCCAGCCACTCATAGTGGGGTCTCAGTCTGCCAAGCATTTTCTATTTAAACGGAGGGTGCCATTTTTCTGAAAATTTGTTTGTTTTCTCCTAAACATTAGGGAAAGCATAAAACAAGCTGTGACAATAACAAGAGCTCTGAACCAATGTAAAGTCGAAATACTGTTCTGAGTATTCTTGAGATGTTCGGCAAGGAAGTGCATAAAACTTTTCCTGATTCATCGGTTAGAAGAACTGTAATATCCGTTACAGGTAGTCCTTGATTTGCAACAGTTCATTTAGTGACTGTTTGAAGTTATGACGACACTGGGGGGGGAAGTGACATAACTGTTGCAGAATCCCCACGGTCACATGATCAAAATTTGGTTGCTTGGCAACTGCCATGTATTTATGATGGTCTCAACGTCCCGGGATGATGTGATTCATCTTTATGAATTTCTGACAAGAAAAACCGATGGGGAAATCAGATTCACGCAACAACCGTATTAGTAACTTATTGTGATTCACTTAACAACTGTGGCAAGAAAGGTCGTAATATGGGCAAAACATCACTTAATGACTTTCTCGCTTAGTAACAGAGATTCTGGGCTGGACTATGGATGTAAATCAAGGACTACCTGTGGTTAAAAGGGGAACAAAGCCCATTTGTGTTGTTTCAAACAAATGTGATGGTCATTTCCTTCATGTATAATCAGTGTTGAATTGACATTCATTGGGGATGGAAACATGGATTTGTTCAATATTTAAATTATAAGGACAAATAATGTTTGGAAAAACTGGTTTTGGAGGAGGTTTTACCACCTCTTTAACAACGGCTTCCTTGCTTATTTCCAACCGAAAGTCAGACTCGGAAGTTATGGATGTTTTGCCCAACGCCTGAGCAAATCTTTTGTTTCTCAGTCACCCATTTTTTTTTCCTCCTTCTCCTTTTTCCTTCCTAAGAACAGGAATGACACTCTGGTGTAACCTGCCGTAAAGTCACCCAGGGCCAATGTTATCTCACTGTATTGCTGTAGAGGTCTTTTGATGAAGAGAGAGGAAGCGATGCTTGATAGATGAAAGGAACGATGCTGTTTTTATTCTTGTAAGATAAGCTTGGCAATTTTTACCTTTGTGAATTGCCATCATAAACTGGGAAGTGGGAGGGAAGGGAGGGAAGATGGGCCCTTTTTTTATAAGTAATATTTAATTTATTATTTAGAGTGGTTTCTTTGGGATAATTTATGAGTGGGGAGGGAGGGATACCTGGTATGATATCTAGAGACAGAACATAAAACTGTGGTGCACTTCATGAGGCTGTCTATGGTTTTTCCACTTAGAATGCACTCCCTTCTTCATGTGATGTCACATAAGTAACACTGAAGCAGTTATATATTCTAAACTTTTTGTTTGTGTGTGAGTTTGTCTGTGTGTATATGTGTGTTTCTTTCAGGAGACTGCCACATAAGGACAGAGAAATCTGTCCATTTTTCTCTCTCTCCCTCTCCTTCCCTCCCCTCCTCTCTCCCTCTCCCTCCCTCCCTTCCATCTCTCTCTCTCTCTCTCTCTCTCTCTCTCTCTCTCTCTCTCTCTGCCTCTCGACTCCATTCTCTAGTCTTGAATTATTTAACCCCCATGACTATGTTATTTTCTAATTTTTAAAGAAAGAAAAATAGCACAAGTATTTTTCTGCCTGTTTCTGCTCACACCGATGTTTTGTATGCTGTCTTCCCTACTATCCACATCTCTGCGAGTTATTTTTCCTTAATATAATTAGTACTGAAGAATAGTGTGTTATAGATCATACATTAGTTTGGAGAGCATGGATTAGATTAGTTTGTATTAAAAATCATCCCTCTTCACTTCCCCAAAAGTACTTTTATAGTAGTGATTTATTTATGTAATTAAATCGACTCGAGCAGAAATCTTTTTTTAAATATTTTTTTTATTTTTGTTTTTCAAAAAAAAACACAACACAAATAAACCTTCCTTCTTTACATACTGTAGAAAGTGTATCAGTTGGTTACAAAAGACTTTCGTGCATCTCTTCCACAGTCATCAACCATAATTCATATTAACTCAAGTATTTTAACTCAGATATATTTATACATGTTACCATCATCATACCTCCATTTTCATTTGAATTTAAGTATTTCCTTTCCAATATACAAACCTCCAGCTTCCAGCCTATTGTTACAATTTTCTTTGTTTCTTTTTGTTTCTTTTTTTATATTCCAAGTTTAAAAAAAGATCCAATTCTTGAATGAATTAAAAAAAAACACCCACAGTAATGAAAGAGGAGAATTTTAGTCCATAGATTACAAAGAATAATAAAAGAAAAAAATAGAAGAAGAAAACTTAATCCATTCATTTTTAAAGGCTTGCATAAATTCCATCCATGAACATAGCATTTAAAAAGTAAGATAACCCACTGTCCAAAACCATTCAAAGCTTAATTCTGCCGCTTATTTCTTCTGTTCTCCAATTTAAATTAATTTTAAGTTTTTTATAGGCAGTCTCTTTTAAAACGATAAAAATTCCTCACCAGCTGGAAACACTTTCTCTTTCCATATCCTTCCGTTTTGGAGCCTCCCCGACTCCATCAGCCTTGGCTGGATTTTTTGTCACCGGCTTGAAGAACTTCTCTTGCATCGATCAGGGACTTTGCGATTCCCTGAGATCAGCAAGACATAGTCTTCCTGTTCACCATCTCTGCGGGACAGTTTAGGTCTGATTGGACCACCCAGTGGCAAAAGTATCGGCTGCGGTCTCGGAGCATCAAGACCGCACATCCGTATCATTGCGACGTTGGCTCCTCCTCCCGACTTGAGCAGAAATCTTAATAACTACAAACCACTAGGTACGCAGTCGAAAATGTGTCACTATAATCCTTTTTTTTAAAAAAAATTACAATGGTTTGCCTATATTCTCCATGTCCTGGAAGACCTAGAGATGAAGCTCATCTTTGTGTACATGATTAAAATCAGGGTTCTTATTGTCATTGCAATAGTTAACTCATTTCTGGATTGAGGCTGATACAATTGGATGCCTCTTCAGATAAACATTTCTCTTTACTATAACCTTATACACCTAGAATCTTGTCTGGCCTACCGTGGATGAACATCTGTTTCTACAATTATTATAAGAGACACAAAGAAAATACCCTGTATTTCAAAATAGCTCCAAACAAATTTCTTCTGGTCTTTTCTAGTTTGCTTTTCACTTTGTTGAACTATTCGAAAAGTGTTTCAAGAGTGAGATGGCTCAATCACCAAACTTTAAACATATGCTAGAGGTCCTAGACTGGCCCTGTGCCATATAGGTAAATTCCTCCTGCCTGTCTGCTTTCTTAATCCACTTCTCTATTCTCTAAAAATATTTATTTCTTTTTCTCATTTTCATTGGCGTTTTCTAAAATGACATAAATTCTGTGATGGCAAACTGAATGTATCCATCAAATGTACCCTTGACAGAAACACATCCAATCCTAATGCTTTAGACCTCTCTGGTACATAGTTTCTGCTATCCACACACAGCATATTTTTAGAACAACACCTTAAAATAACAACATTCGCCTAAATAAAATGTGCACTGTTTACACCAATCTCCTGAGAGAATCTCTGCAAATTTTCTTAGCAAGGAATCAGATTTCTAAAAGGGCATAAATATATCTTAATGTGCACAATTTATTTCAGATGCAAACTTTAATTTATGAGATTGTTTTGTTGGCGAGGTTGTGTTTTAATACCTAAAGCACCTAGTTATAATTAGTGAGAATCATAATGTAAAATTGGAGTTGGGGAGGAGGAAGGGAGTTGATTTTTTAAAAACTTTTTTTAAAAAATAAATATTAAATCCCATTGAGTTTAGAGCTACTTTCGTTCAGGAAAATAAGTATCAGCTACCAGTTCTGACCTCGAGCATTTCGCTGTATTGATTTATTTGCAGGGACTGAGTGTTTTAAAAACCAATGACATTATCCAGTGGGAAATTCTGCTTGGAATTCTGTGCGTTTTCATTCCTTTCTATTGGATCTGCGCAAAGAAAATTCCCAGTAGGTTGGCTACTTGGTTATGACAAGTCCCTTGGTTGCTGAAAGCGTTGTACACATTGTTCCTTCTCACAGAAATGATGTGTGGATACAAAAAAAAAAAAAGGAAGAATTTCGTGTGGCTAAATTTAGTATGGTGTGTGTGTGTCTGTGTGTGTGTGTCTTTAAGTGGTTTCCAGATTTTCATATTTTCACCCTCAATATACAGAAATTATTCTTTTCTATACCTATTTTGTAAGGTCTTTGATAGTGATTCTACAATCTACCCTGGAATGCATTTATTCAGCAGAAATGAGTTACACCACAGCTTTAATTAGCCTTAGCGGGGAAAAAATATTCTTACAAAAAGCCTAAAATTAGGCATTTTGAACCTACAAAGGTTTTCTTTAAATTGTTGGACTTTAGCATTGTTAACCAAATTAGATTAGTGACTGCAATATTTAAGTGTAAATCTTGTTCTACCGCAAAGGGAACTTGCTTAGGGTTTGAAATAAATGACTGTTTCTACACACAATCTTGTATACTATTACACAAGGAGAAAGGGGGGGTTTTGTAATGTACTGTAGAACAGTCTCATTCATTTTTTTATAGAAATGTTATTCCAATGGTGCATTTTTTTCTTTAATAAAGTTTTGATACAAAACAAAAATCTTCCCTGTTTGGTTGCTTCATTCATTACAAACCAAAAAATATTAGGCGACTACTCTACGGATTTAAATGCTGTAAACATAGCAAGGCTATTCACATAAGATAAAGGTAAAGGTTCCCCTCGCACATATTGCTAGTCGTTCCCGACTCTAGGGGGCAGTGCTCATCTCCATTTCAAAGCTGAAGAGCCAACACTGTCCAAAGATGTCTCCGTGGTTATGTGGCCGGCATGACTAAATGCCGAAGGTGCATGGAACGCTATTACCTTCACACCAAATGTGGTTCCTATTTTTCTACTTGCAGTTTTACATGCTTTCAAACTGCTAGGTTGGCAGAAGCTGGGACAAGTAACAGGAGCTCACTCCATTATGTGGTGCTAGGGATTTGAATCTCCAAACTGCCGACCTTTCTGATCGACAAGCTCAGTATCTTAGCCACTGAGCCACCACATCCCATTCACATAGTTTCATTCAAATGATTGAGATTATAACATGGTACATGTTTTCATGCAATTGGAAAAAATGACTATGCAATTAAATTCCTTTTTAGTGGTGGTATCTCGGGCACTCTTCTCCAAGATGGTAGCTCCTTTTCCTCAACTCCAAATTCAAATAACTTAAAAGTTTCAAATATAATTTGAGACTATGGAATTTCTTTTGCTTTTATTGTTTCCTCTGTTACAATCTCGCACTGGTATCTCACTCTTTATGAATGACAGCTTCCCTTCATTTTTCTTAGGAAGGAACCTTGTGGAAATGGGAAAATGGAAGGGCCGAGATTACATCGTAAGAAAGGAGCCAAGCATATAAATCGATTTACCAAAATACAAAGCAGCGGCAAGTCTTCATTAGCCTCTCTAGTCTCATAAAATCATTTTGCTGGCTTCTATTAATTAAATAAGGAAAGAGTCCCAGATGTCTATCAAATGTTCTGATGGACATCAACATAGGAGTGAGTATGGAGATGGGCAATATAGGGTCCACATGTTCTGTCTAAATATAATATGAACCATGGTGGTGCAGTGGTTAGAGTGCAGTACTAAAGGCTACTTCTGCTGACTGACGGCTGCCTGCAATTTGGCAGTTCGAACTTCACCAGGCTCACGGTTGACTCATCCTTCCATCCTTCCGAGGTCGGTAAAATGAGGAGCCAGATTGTTGGGGGCAAGAGGCTGACTCTGTAAACCACTTAGAGAGGGCTGTAAAGCATTGTGAAGTGGTATATAAGTCCAAGTGCTATTGCTATCAGACATAGAACATGTGGACCCAATTTTATCTGCAAATATTCTATTTTACAGATAACAAATCCAGGAGTAATCGAGTTACATAACAATTCATATCTTAAGGTGGCCCAAGACGAAGGTTGAATTTTATATATTCTTTTAAACTAAGCCGATATGTCTTTCTTTCACTCTTGGAAAGTGCAACCAAGTAGAATTCATAGCCATAGTCTGAATACAGAAGAGAACCAAGGTAATACAGTGGTTCAGGTGCCGGATAAGGAGCAAGGAAACCAGGTTCAAGGCACAGAAGCCAGCTGGGTGGCCTTGGGCCAGTCACACCTTCCAAGTTCAAGTCAGCAACAGACCTTGCAACAACTGAAGGAAGAGCAAAATTCCTCTTTGCAATGAGTAGTTTTGCTAGGTGAATTGCAGTGAACGCGTGGCAAAACAAACAGACCCTGCAACCAGGGGTGGTTTTTTTTTTGGGGGGGGGGTTGATTTGATTTTAGCGTATGGCACGTGTTAGCCAGGGATCACTAAGGTGGCTGGTTGCCTCTGTGAAAGGATTTTTTCAGGCGGTGTTATTTTTACCCACCGGACATCTGAATCCCAGTAGGCAATCGGCGGAGACTCCTTTCTTGTCCCTACGCAGTTTAGTCACTCATGGGAATCGAGCTGCTGACCTCAGTGGACCTCAGCGGTGCGCAGGCCCAACATCTCACCACATGAGCCACCACGGCCCCCTGCAACCAGGTGGTAGAAATGTTATGAACAACAACAGCCAAGATTAGGGCTCCCCAAACTCTTCAGCATATCAAGCCCTTCATGATGTTTCAGATTGTTCACCAACCCTCAAACGTTTATTATAAGAGCTGTAGTGGTACAGTGGTTAGAGGGCAGTAGTGCAGATTGCTTCTGCTGACTGCCGGCTGCCTGCAATTTGGCAGTTCAAATCTCACCCGCTCAAGGTTGACTCAGCCTTCCATCCTTCCAAGGTGGGTCAAATGAGGAGCCAGATTGTTGGGGGCAATAGGCTGACTCTGTAGACCGCTTAGAGAGGGCTATAAAGCTCTGGGAAGTGGTATGTAAGTCTATTATGCTATTGCTATATGAAAATAATGTAACTAATACTACTTTTAACTAGTAGAACTGTGAATAACAGCAAGAAGAAGAAGAATGGATAGTCCCGTCAACCCTTGGTGGTCAATATTGACCATTTGGGGGGATCCAGATCACGATGAACAAATCTTTGGATCTGAGACCTCTTAATAAGGAGAATGCAAAAGGCATTTTTATATTCAGCCTTCGCCCACAGATGTGATTCAGATGACATTCACTTTATCTGATTGTATGTGTGCAATGCAAATATATTCAATGCACATGTACCAAAAATAATAAGCCTGGAAACAGTTCCACCAGTAATATTTTCTTTGGTGGGTTTTATGATTCAGATCTATTTTCACTTTTTGGTTCATTTTACCAGCAAAGTGTACAATGCCTAAGAGTTGATCAGCTGCTTTGCTTAAACTTCACATCCTAGGTTTCATTTTGAGAATGCTATTCACTCCATGGCAGCCCTGGAAATTCTGAATTCCCGTGTGGGTTGATTTTAATACCCAGGATGCCATGCAGATGGGATTTTAACCTCAAGAACACAATAGCTATGCAGAGTAAGGAATGTTGACCTTTACAATCCTCACATCAGAAGAGCTTGCAGCATAAAATTCATCCTGTGACAAAGCAAAGGCCTCTTGGAAGCCTGTAAACAATTTAGAAAGGCAGCAATTGCTACCCTACCCACGGAAAAATCATTCAAGGGTACAGAAGTGGTCCACTCTCCTATTCATGGGAATCGTAAGAGAAGCACTGCCAGAGTCTCAGGGTGGAGTCAAGAGAGGAATCAGCTTGGAGCAGGGGTGGGTTCCAGCAGGCACTACTACTGGTTCACTCTTGTGCACGCCCCGCGCGCATGTGCAGTGCAATTAAAATTGTTCTGCACATGTGCAGATCTGAAAAACAAGATGGTGCCTATGGTGGCAGTCAGAGAACCAGTTCAGGGGCATGGCAGGCCTGGGTTGCTGCTGGTTCCAGTGACCTAGGCTGCCAAATGACTACTGGTTCGGCCGAACTGGTCCAAACCGGTAGGAGTCCCCCCACTGCCTTGGAGTCATTATGTTCTCACAAGCAGTCTAAATGAGGAGTGTCAATGAAGCCATCACAGCCCAAAATGGAGCTCAGGAGCCCATTTTCACTGGCAGAGTGCTTGGGCCACCACAGGTACCCCTGACATGAGTGACAGCAAGCTGGCCATGCCCATCCTGGCCACGCCCCCCTGAGATCAAACACAACCCTGATGCAGCCCTCAATGAAATCGAGTTTGACACCCTTGGTCTAAACCCAACCCCTCTCAAATTATTTAATTCTTATCAATTGCCAATTTTGTTCTATTAGTTGACTAGATTCTTTTTTCTTTTTTTTTTCAAAAAATTTTATTGGTTTTTTTTAAAAACATTTATGTGGAAAAGGGTAGGTGGAATTACAAATTTTGGCAGTTGCAAATGTGGCAGACGCCCCCTCCCTCCAAACTCCTAGGTTACATCAAAATTTCAAATTTTAATACATAATCATAAAAAGTCAGCATCTTAATTCTAGAAGGAATAATTTTCAATCAATTTATATAATTATAATATATAGTCTAGTTATAAATTCATTTTTACTTTCGGTCTGTTTATAACATTGTGATTTTCTTATTTATTTTTGTGATCTGAGCTTTCTTGGTGTTGACCCTTCACCCCCCGCTGGCAGAGCTCCGGCCCCTCCCGTGTCCTGTATGACCGTTGTGGTGTCTTCTGTTTTTTCTAGGTTGGCTTTATTTTTTTCCATAAAGGCCTGTGCCTCTATGGGTGTATTAATTCTGATTCTTGTCTCCTCCCAGTATATCAGCATACCTTCAGGCATCAACCATCTAAACCACACCCCCTTCTGGTATAATTTATTCGCCAATTGCGAATAATTTTTCCTTTTTTCCCTAATTTTTTTGGGAATCTGCTTTAGAATGGTTATCTCCCTGTCACAGTATGTCAATGTTTGCCCCCTTTGCACACCCAGAATTTCATCTCTTGTGGTTTTCCTAAGGAATTTAATGTGAACCTCCCTGGGTACATTATGTGTTCTGGCATATGCTGAATTCACTCTATAAGCTAGGTCTATCTCCCATTCCATCTGCTGTTTATCTTTGTGTATGTATTCAGCTAAAATATTAGTCATAATGTCCCTTATGTTTTCCCCATCTGCTTCTATTACATTTTGAAATCTAAGATAAAAGGACATTCTCTCAAACTCTATTTTCATTTGTTGGGTGTCAAGTTCTTTGTTCCCCTTCTGTAAAGCCTCTACCCCCCCCCTCGCCTCCGCCACCCCACCCTCCACAAGGTCCAGTCTCTGTGAGTTCTTAAAGATTTGGGCTTGGTTCTGTTTAATTTCATCTTTCATTTCCCTTAACTGTTTCTTAATTTCCTCCTGGCCCTGTAGAATTTGTTGAAGCATTTGTTGAAAGTCTATCTCTGTAGTCTTGGGTTGCATCAGTTCTGTTATCTTTGACTGTGTAGCTGGGCTAGACATTGCAGACGTTGGGGCAGAAGTAGCAAATCCAGGCTTTCCAGGAGGTGGTCTTTTTGGAGACATGGTTTTTAAAGCAAGGAAATCAGTCAAAATAGAGACTGGGCAGCTGGAGAAGTAGAGCAGGCAGGCGAATCCAGAAGGCAGAGGATCCAAACAGATGGGGATTTCTTTAGTCAGTCTAGCAATAGATGAAAATTTTTTCCCCAAAGAGTTCAGAAAAGAACAATCCACAAGAGATTCCTCTGGGTGACTCGGAGACAAAGACCGGAAGCCTGAATTTTAAAGGTGGAGTCAGGTTTCACAGTTCATGAAGACAACGGAAGTGTGCCATCTTGCCCTGCCAGCTTTGGGCTCAGAGGCATAATAAAGTTTTAAAAGTTCAAAAAGTTCTCAGTTCACCCATAGGTTCTGGAGCTAAGTCCAATGAAAGTCACTTTTATGAGGGTGAGGCATCATTAGTTGGCTCTCCCCCCTCCTCCTTCCCCTGAGGGCGAAAGCAAAATCTTCTCAAGCCGCTTGTCCAAGGGAGGGGGGGAGATCCCCCTCCCTCTAGCCGCACCTCTAGCAGAAGTCCGAAAGTACTTTTTTTTAAAAAAAAATGCTGAAAGGTCCATAAATTCAAGATAGAGGGAATGGAGAAGGGAAGCCTCTCACCACATTGCCGCTGCTTCGTTCAATAGCGCGTTCTCCGATCGGCATGGGGCGAGGCGCGCGCACACGGGCGCCCTCCGAGACTGCTCCCCGGTGCCTAGAACGAAGCGGAGAAGCCCCCGCCAGCCGACGCCGACGCCAGGACCCTCCGCGAGCCGTTCCCTCGGCAGGACACCTCTCCGGGGCGTCCTGTGCCCCCCCAGAAGCGGGGGAAGCCCACCGGGAGAGCGGGAGCAGGCAAAGGCTTGCCTGTCGCCGTAGCCGCCGGAACCGGAAGTCCCTAGTTGACTAGATTCTTGTGTATAGGCATGAGCAATAAATCAGCTTAACTGTAACTTAACATGTGGTCCTGATTCTTTGTGCCTAATAGAAATTAGTGAATGACATGGAAATTAGCTTTATATGGACTGAGACTCTTCCTTCCTTCCTTCCTTCCTTCCTTCCTTCCTTCCTTCCTTCCTTCCTTCGCCCCAACTGACGATCCATTCTTCAATTACATATTCAACATTTTGCAAGAATGCATTTTTATTTATTTATTTATTGGCTGCCCAATGACTAATGCTGATGCATTATTTTTAGATCATTGTGACATCACATTATCACCATTTTAAAACAAAGAGATGCTAGTTAGTCTTTCGATAGGTTTTCTAGTTGTGTGACAAAAATCAAGCCTCATCCTTTTGTGCGCTATTAAATCCTGAGCATTCAAACCAATTGTTGGGAGGGCTAAGAGCAAGAGATTTCAGATACAGGGAGGTAAAACATTTCAAGTGGTGGAAGTATCCATTCTCTAACCTCCATAGTGAGCTAAGCATTCTACTCAGAAGGCCAAGGCAAAAAAAATTAAGATGGAAACCACGAGAGCCCTCCGATCGCAGTCGTTTACTGAACTGTAAAGACCAATTCTGCAGCAAAGATAACAAATCCAAAATTGGAGTTAAGAAAATATAAAACAGCAAATTGATTTCAGCTTTTTATGTTTGCTCCCTAGCTGGGATAATAAGTAAGGAGATGACATCTTTCTTAAGTACTGAAAATCCGTGACAAAAGACAGCAATCTTTAACCAAGTATCAAATTGCTCACTTTTTATTCTTCTTCATTCAATCAAAGACCCTCTCTAGCTCTCTGTCAGCCCCTTCCCCCAAGCCCACTCCACTCCTCAAAATATCTCGGCTTTTAAGAATGTGGTTTGCACTTCATAGAGCAGCGATGGCGAACCTTTTTTGGCTTGCGTGCCATAAGTGGGGGGAGCGCAGGGGAGTAGTGTGTGGGCGTGCCGCACCCATAATGCAATGTGCGATCCTCCCAGTGTGCATGCGCGCACTACAGGCTCTCCCCCCATTTTTTGCATGCTTGTTTTGCCCTCCCCAGGCTCCAGAGGCTTTATTTATCAGCTGTACATTTCCCGAACCACCCCAACGAGGCCGTCGAAATGATGTCCCGGTGTGTGGAAGCCGTACGGGTCTGGATGGATGACAACCGACTCAACCTCAACCCTTCCAAGACGGAGTGGCTGTGGGTTCCGGCCCCCCGGATCAACCAGTTAATTCCATCTCTGGCCATTGGGGGCATTCAACTCGCCCCTGTGGAGCGGGCGTGCAATTTGGGCGTCCTCCTGGATGCCAGGCTGTCCATTGATGACCATGTGACAGCCGTGGCCAGGGGGGCGTTCCACCAGGTTCGCCTGGTGCGCCAATTGCGCCCCCTATTGGACCGGGACGCCTTACGCACAGTCAACCATGCGCTGGTGACGTCTCGCCTGGACTACTGCAACGCTCTCTACATGGGGCTTCCCTTGAAATGCACTCGGAGACTGCAGTTGGTCCAGAATGCGGCCGCGCAGGTGATTATGGGGAGTACTAGGTACTCCCATGTGACACCTCTCCTGCGCGAGCTGCACTGGCTTCCTGTGGTCTATCGGGTGCGTTTCAAGGTCTTGATTACGATCTTTAAAGCGCTCCATGGCTCAGGACCTAGTTACCTGCGGGATCGTATTCTGCCCCATACATCCCTACGACCCATCCGCTCGCACAGAGAGGGACTTCTCCAGGTGCCGTCCACCAGACAGTGCCGAGGGGCGGCGCCTAGGAGCAGAGCCTTCTCTGTGGCGGGCCCAGCCCTGTGGAATGACCTCCCTCCAGATATTAGGACCACCACTGACCTCCGTTCCTTCCGTATAAAGCTCAAGACCCACCTATTCCAAATAGCTGGCCTGGCTCAACCATAACTTCTTAACGCTCCTGACGGGTTTTTTAATTCGGTAATTTTATTTAATGGGATTTTAAATTGTGTTTTTTAATTGTCTTCACTTATTAGTCTACCTCCTCCATGCACATGTATATGTCTTTGTTTCTTATGTATGTATGTTGTCTTTATATGTATTTTATTTGCTTTGATTGTACGCCGCCCCGAGTCCTTCGGGAGAGGGTTGCGGCTAATCAAATAAAATTATTATTATTAAATTATTATTATTATAGGAGCCTGGGGAGGGCGAAAACAGCCTCCCCCGCCCCCCTGGAAGCCCTCCGAAGGCTTGAGGGACCTTCAGGAGGCTTCCCTGAAGCCTCGGGAGCAGTCAAAATGAACCTCCGAGCAAACCAGAAGTGACTTCCAGTTTGCTTGGAGAGTTGTTTTGAGCACTCCGAAGGCTTGAGGGACCTTCAGGAGGCTTCTCTGAAGCCTTGGGAGCAGTCAAAACAATCCTCCAAAGTCCATTCCTGAACTTCCGGTTTGCCGGTAGGGCCAGGTTTTTTTGCGCTCCAGAGGCTTCAGGGAAGCTCATGAAGCCTCCAGAGGGCCTCCATGGGGGTAGGGGAGGCTCTTTTCACCCTCCCCAGGTTCCTATAAAGGCTCTGGAGCCTGGGAAGGGCGAAAAATGGCTTTTAAAAAGGGTGAAGTCAGCTGGTCAGCGTGCACATGCGCGCTGGCCAGCTGACAGGGCAGCGCCTCGCGTGCCCTGACAAATGGCTCCGTGTGCCACCTGTGGCACACGTGCCATAGGTTCGCCATCACTGTCATAGAGCATAACTCCTTCTCAAAGACTTGGGTTTGCACGTTTGCAGGTCATTTGATGCATAATTTAGTTTAAAAACGATTACCTGTGTGTTATAAAACAGTAGCTGTTTCTGTTCATAGCCACAGAGGCAGGTTGACCCTGTCAATATCAACTTGCGAATAATTGTATGAAATGCCCTTATTTTAAAAACTGAGTTTGTCCATCCTTTCCTCCAGTTGTGCTGAAGCCAGATGTCTCCATTCAACCCATGTTCCAGCACTAAGCAAGGCAAGAAAAATAAGGGGGAATGAAACAGACCTTCTACAGTGCCTGTACTACAGAGACATTTGAAGTGTAGGAACTGAATATATACAGCCCAAAGGGCAGAAGGGAAAGGGGGACCTTTAAGAGTGTGAATAAGGTTCTAGAAGGCAATATTTTTCAACAATAAGCTAATCATCAAGGATACAGAGGCATAACCTGCAGGGGCATTACTTCAAAGAAAGAATAGTGGAAGCTTGGAACTAACTTCCAGCTGACGTAGTTGCTCAGTAACTGAATTTAAATATACTTGGGATAAACACATGTCTTTAATCTGATGGCAGAGAGCTCTGGTGGTGCAGTGATTAGAATGCATTATTGCAGGCTAATTCTGTCGACTGCCAGGAGTTCGATTCTCACCAGCTCAAGATTGACTCAGTCTTCCATTCTTCTGAGGTTGATAAAATGAGGAGCCAGATTTTTTTGGGGGGGGGGGCAATAAGCTGACTCTGTAAACCACTCAGGTTTATGCAGTACAATGCAGTGAGCCCTGTGCAGATCTGTAACGTTGGGGAAAAGAAACAACCACTTCATAAGCGCATGGCACAACATAGGAGAACAAACACATCAGGATTAGATTCATCAGTCCATCTGCATTTAAAAGACGCAGGCCGCTCTTTTGAAGACAGCAAAGTCCATATTTTGGACAGAGAAGACCACTGGTTTGAAAGAGGCCATCTTTGTCAAAACTAAATAGCCCTCTCTCAACAGAGGGGGAGGGACATCACATCATGCCTGGAATAGGGCGACGACTGGGGCCTTGGACCGAGTTGCGCCTTTGCGACCTCTCCTGCGGCATCGACCCACCCGGGCTCCTTGGTTTACTGAGGAGCTCAGGGTGATGAAGCGCCACAGGAGACGTCTAGAGAGCAGGTGGAGGTCCTCACGCTCCGAATCTGACCGAACACAGGTAAGAGCCTATTTGCGGACTTACCTTGTGGCAATAAGAGCGGCCAAACGTAGACATTGTGCTGCTCTTATTGCGTCCGCGGATAACCGCCCTGCCGCCCTGTTTAGGGTGACTCGCTCCCTTCTATCGCAGAGGGTGCGGGAGACACCCTTACAGGGTAGAGCAGAGGAGTTTGGGGAATATCTTCAGGACAAAATCGATCAGATCCGGAGCGGGTGGACCTCCGTCAGTGGACCAGACGAGCCGCCAACAGCGAGTCTTGAGAGACCACTCTGGGAGGAGTTTGACTCTGTTGCCCCCGAGGATTTGGACAGGTTGCGTGGACGGCTGCGACCCACCACTTGTTTAACGGACCCGTGCCCCTCCTGGCTGGTACTGGCAGCCTGGGAGGTGACACGAGGCTGGCTCCTGGGCCTGGTGAGCGCATCACTGGGTGAGGGATACTTACCAACCGCCTTGAAAGAGGCGGTGGTGAGACCCTTGCTCAAGAGGCCTTCGCTCGACCCAATGGAGCTAGCTAACTATCGTCCAGTCTCCAACCTCCCCTTCGTGGCGAAGGTTGTTGAGAATGTGGTGGCGCAGCAGCTCCTGCGACACCTAGACGAATCCGATTATCTAGACCCACGCCAGTCCGGCTTCCGACCCGGGCACAGCACCGAGACAGCCTTGGTCGCGTTGGTCGATGATCTCTGGAGGGCCAGAGATAGGGGTTGCTCCTCTATCCTGGTCCTATTAGACCTCTCGGCGGCTTTTGATACCATCAACCATGGTATCCTATTGCGCCGGTTGGAGGGGATGGGAGTCGGAGGCACCGTTTTGCGGTGGTTCGGCTCCTACCTCTCCGACCGGAAGCAATGTGTGTTGACAGGGGGACAGAGGTCGTCCCTGAGGCCACTCACTTGTGGGGTGCCACAGGGGTCGGTCCTCTCGCCTCTCCTGTTCAACGCATATGTGAAGCCGCTGGGTGAGATCATCCGTGGTTTTGGGGTTGAATACCATCTCTACGCTGATGATACTCAGCTGTATATTTCAACCCCAAACCACCCCAACGAGGCTGTCGAAGTGATGTCCCGGTGTTTGGAGGCCGTCGGGGTCTGGATGGGGGACAACAGACTCAAACTCAACCCCTCCAAGACCGAGTGGCTGTGGTTGCCGGCACCTCGGTTCAGCCAGCTGACTCCATCGCTGGCCATAGGGGGCGAACAGTTGTCCCCTGTGGAGCGGGCGCGCAATTTGGGTGTCCTCCTTGATGCCCGGCTGTCAATGGAGGACCATGTGGCAGCCGTGGCAAGGGGGGCATTCCACCAGGTTCGCCTGGTGCGCCAATTGCGCCCCCTACTGGACCGGAGTGCCCTGCGCACGGTCACTCATGCGCTGGTGACGTCTCGCCTGGACTACTGCAATGCCCTCTACATGGGGCTTCCCTTGGGACGCATCCGGAGACTGCAGCTAGTTCAGAACGCAGCCGCGCGGGTTATTATGGGAAGTACCCGTTACTCCCACGTAACACCTCTCCTGCGCGAGCTGCACTGGCTACCTGTAGCCTTTCGGGTGCGTTTCAAGGTATTGATCACCATCTTTAAAGCGCTCCATGGCAGAGGACCTAGTTATCTGCAGGATCGCATCCTACCACACACGTCCCTGCGACCTATCCGCTCACACAGGGAGGGGCTCCTCCTGGTGCCGTCTGCTAGGCAATGCCAGCTGGCGACACCTAGGAGTAGATCCTTCTCTGTGATGGGCCCAACCCTCTGGAATGACCTCCCCCCAGACATTCGAACTACCACCGACCTCCGTTCCTTCCGGCAAAAGTTAAAGACTCACCTATTTCAATCAGCTGGCCTGGCACTTTCTTAGTTCTACCTCCCGGGATTTAATTTATTTATTTTAATTGGGTTTGGGGTTTTATAGGCTTTTAACGTATTATATTTATTATTCTATTACAGTCTCACAACCTCCTTCACCAGTATTAATTTAATTGTTTATGTATGTATTTTACAACGTATTTTAGTGACTGTACACCGCCCCGAGTCCTCTCCGGGAGAGGGGGCGGTCTATAAGTGTGAATAATAATATAATAATAATAATAATAATAATCTATCTCCAATCTATAACACGGTCCTTTCAGCAGTTCCAAGAAGGCTCCACACCCATTTGCACCACTCAGGTGACCCTGATGACACAGATAAACCTCCAGGCAATGGTGGGTTGCAGGCGGTACACCTCATTATGGGAATACCGGAGCCTGCCCGGAGCACTGGGTACCATTCCGGTATGGTGCTCCAGAGGCCCCACCCGCCCACCTGAGCTCCTTACCTGTCTTTTAAGCCTTTGGTATATGGTGCCTGCGCGACACTCCGCCAAGCAGCTGGAGCATCGCGGAGGCTTGTGGAGGCGTCACAGGCAGGTACGATGAATGCGTGCACCACGCGTGTCCATGTGGATGATGCCGGGCCCATTCCAACCATACCGGTTGGAACAGGATCCGGAACCCACCACTGCCTCCAGGTGACCTTAACAACCTTCTAAAAGAAGGCTTCTTGAAAAAGCACCTTTGGGACAACTATGACCTGGATGACTGAGAGTCTCCATAGACACTTAGAGGGGACTGCAAAACACAATGAAATGGTATATCAGTCTAAGAGCTAATGCTATCTGATTAAAATTATTTAAAAAATTTAAAGTATAAAAAAGGGTGGCAGAGTTGATGAGCTACTAGATCTTTTTCTGCCACCAGTGTTCTATGTTTCTACTGCAAAAGTATCTATGGTGTACAGGAATTTTTATGCTTTCCTGTTGCCTTCAATCAACCAGCCCCACTATAACATGCAGCATTGCCAGGCTCTGCACAACACATAGGATTTTAAGATCTTATGTGCAATTACTATTATCAGATCAGTACAAAGTAGCTTCTTTGAATATGACACAGATTTGTTATGATGTATGTAAAAGGAGGCAAACTTTAACTGCCCACTGGTAACCCATCAACCACAGTATATTATTCTGTCTGTCTTTTATTTTTGTTTTATTACTATTATTGTTTTTAATGCTTTCGTTTGTGGTGCTATGATCCGTGACCATAATAAAAATTGATCGATTGACTTAAAATCCATCAGACGACCTGTGCCATAAACCAGTTTTAATGACCATTTTATTCTAAAGTGATTTGCATTGTGGTACATTTCGTTTGCCATTATTATTATTTTTGTATGTCTTCACTGGTCCTATATCCGCTTTTAGGTTTTTGTTTTTTTATATTTTCTACCTTTTTATATGTAATTTTTAAAATTCTGATGTAGTGTATCTTTTATGCTTCTTTTTATGTTGATCTTTGGCCAGAATGAAGGTTTGATTTGACTTTCATGTGAGATGACTCACTGTTAATCTATAAGCTTTTGCCTCCAAGAATTAGAGTCACACTTCCAGATTGTCGCCAAAATGCAGCTTTTTGCTAACAAGATCTCACTGCTTGAATTATTTCCACCAGATTTCTAGCTTTTAGCCTTCTTTTCTTTTCTAGCCCAAAGAATTTCAGAGCTGGAGATTGAAGAAGTACAAGATGAGTACTTTTTCCTACCAAGGAATAGGAATACAATGATCAGCATCTTTGATGAGAAACGATTCTAAATTAGCCGCTGTCTGGCTTTTTTTTAATAGAATGGAATACACATATTGGTAATTGATAAATATTCTTATTTTGAGAATTCTGGGCCCTGTCTCAGATATAATCCTCATCCAAAAAACATACTCTAATGGGGTTTTGGAACACATGTGGTACTTTTGATTTTGTGAAAAATCCAAAAGCTTTTCTGGTTTTCAGATTAGAATATTTGAAAAAAGCCCATTTGGGGCATATATACATTATTTCTTAACCTTGACCAGTTTAACATGCTAGCTGGGGGATTCTGGGAGTTGAAGTCTACACAGCTTAGCATTGCCAAAGATGAGAAACCCTGCAATGAATAATTTATTCAGATGTCCAACCTTATGTTTGACTCGTCTTTTCTCAGATTAGCATGCAAATTCAAGAAGAAACTGCAGGTTCTTTTGCAAATTTCATGATTGCAATTTTTTGGGTGGTAAAACAACTTCATTTTTTTTTCTTTAAGTTATGGACATTTTTATAGCTTCAGTTACACTGCTGAATTCTGAAGAGTGTGGAGCTGCATGGAAATTTATGCCATTCGACCTGTAGGATGGAGAGGTATGAACTAATAACTATATAAAAAGAAGTGGGGTCCAGGTACATATTACCACATGTGGTGGACATGTCCAAAAGCAAAAAGAATTGGACAAAAATATGTACATGATTGGAGAAAATGATAAGGTGGCATATAGACTACAAAACAGAATTATTTTTGTTAGGTATAATACCAGAAAAAATATGATAAAGGGAATGTATATTTAATATGACATGTTTTGACAGCAGCAAGAATTGTATTTATGCAATACTGGAAAAATGAGGAAACACCTACAGAATAAGAGATAATTTAAAAAAATATTAGAAACTACAGAAATGGGTAGTCTAACAATGAAGATAAAAGAAAAAGAATAATTTCAAACTGGGGAGTTGCTTTTATCAATGGTTGGATAATAGAGGTAGAAAATGGGAGTTTAATATTGTTATGAAAAACAAAAGGACCCAGACAGTACACTGTTCTCTAAGCATTTATTGTATACAAAGAGAAAATATATAAATAAAATGGAGGAGGAGGAGGAGGAGGAGGAGGAGGAGGAGGAGGAGGAGGAGGAGGAAGAAGAAGAAGAAGAAGAAGAAGAAGAAGAAGAAGAAGAAGAAGAAGAAGAAGAAGAAGAAGGGGAGGGGGAGGGGGCAGGGAGGGGCGGGGAGGGGGGAGGGAGAGGAGGAGGAGGAGGCTAATTTATCCCCTCTCTCTGTTCCTCTTCCCTGTTTTGAGTTACAGTCATATTGACTCCATTTTTATTCTATTAGGGCTGTATGCAAAAAAAAAAAAAAAAAAAAAGGGAGGGGGGGACATGATTGCATGGCCAAAGCCACTCTTTTGACTGTTTTGATCCCTGGTGCAGATGTCCCTAACAAATCAAGCTTACCTTTGTTATTGAATCAATCCATTTGGGTTTGCACTCAATCATTTATCAGCCAACCCAGTTAGATTCACACAACCCAAGGACCTTAGTCACGTTAAGCACTAATCATGCTTAATAGCCTGAGCAAATGCATCTATTATAATAGAGCCTTATCTGACCTGGTTTAGCAATCTAGCATAAACCCAGGCATTATTATTTTATTTATTTTCTGTCAGCCGGGATAGCATTTTTTAAACTCTTTAATAGGCTCATCACATGGGCATCAAGGACAGGAGAACCATTTGCTACAGGAGTCTCGGAAGATGACCCTTTGATTCCTGCAGCTTGTGAGTATGAGCTCTTTTTCTTTCCATCTGGCAGGTCATTTCAGCCTTCATCATTTTGCTTCCCTTGAATTTCTCAGAAGAGCCATTCAGATGCCTCCCAGAAAATGAAAACTGATAATGCCAAGAGTTACATGCAAATCCAACTTTGGCTTCTCCTGTACATATAACGTATTTGCTTTGGTACATCTTTGACCCCGATGGCTTTGTTTCTCTTCCTGGGATTCAATTTAGATGACAAGTGACAGTTACGTCAATAATCTGGAAGCAAGGATGCAGAGATCAAGTTGGGGGTATGAAAGCCCCATATATTTGGAAGACACCAAAAGTTTGAAGAAGGCTGTTCCAAGTAACATCCCCAACAAAAGAAGACTCCGAGGCTAGGCATCCCTCAAAGATCCATTTTATTAGAGATGCCATATTGGCACATCTGAGAAAACCTGAACCTGAAAGCTTCCAGGTTTCCCCTATCCCAGGGGTGTCCAAACTTGGGAACTTTAAGACTTGTGGACTTCAACTCAGAGACCCGAAGACCATCTGGCCAGCGGGAGGCACATGCACATGGGCAGCAGAGCTGAACTGGGGTGATGGCTCATGTGCCATCAGAGAGGGTGCTGCATGCCAACTCTGGCACGCATGCCATAGGATCGCCATCATGATTCTAAGGAGTTCTTCCTCTCCCTCCTATCCAGATCTGGGCTGTGTTGACTCCGTTTTTAGAATGTGCTCCCATTTTCCTGAGAAACTGCCTCTTCACCATAGTCTATCACAGGGGTGTCCAAACTTGGGAACTTTAAGACTTGTGGACTTCAACTCCCAGAATTCCCCAGCCAGCTGGCTGGGGAATTCTGGGAGTTGAAGTCCACAAGTCTTAAAGTTCCCAAGTTTGGACACCCCTGCCCTACCCAGTCCAAGTCCCTGCCTCAGCACCCATAGGTCGATCACATGGTCCAATCAATGCACTGCCCTAACTGGAGACACTCCCCATTCACATCCCTTCAAGTACAGGGCAGCAGAGCAGTGGTGGGATTCAAAAATTTTTACTACCGGTTCTGTGGGTATGACTTGGTGGGCGTGGCATGGCTTGGTGGGTGTGGCATGGCTTGGTGGGCATGGCAGGGGAAGGATGCTATAAAATCTCCATTCCATCTCCACTCCAGGGGAAGTTTACTGCAAAATCCCAATTTCCTCCCAATCAGTTGGGAGTCGGGAGTCGGAGAATAGATGGGGGTGGGGCCTGTCAGAGGTAGTATTTACTGGTTCTCCGAACTGCTCTAAATTTCCACTACCAGTTCTCCAGAACTGGTCAGAACCTACTAAATTCCACCTCTGCAGCGGAGGGCCTCTCGGAGAAACGAATGTTATTTTGATTATATATCTCCCCAGCTCCATGCAATTCCCCCTTCCCAGTTTCCTACAGCACGAAATGTGGCAGACCTGAAGATCCAAGGCCTAACATGTCTTCCAGGCCTGACATTGCTATGCTATAGGTTCAAAATTATAGGGTTCCAACAACATCCATACTTACTTTATTTTCTTTTCCTGAAGGAAAAGCAAATTGGGTTTTCTTAGAGGAACGAGCAGCCCTTCAAAACATTGAGCTGATATATCCTTTTGAAGGGATTAGTCCATGAAGTATGATTCTTTTGAAATAAACATACCCTTCTACACCTGCTGAGCCTTCCTGGCCACTTCTCCAAACTTCAGAAGAGTGATTCCTTCTCTCCCGTGAGGTAGAGAAAAGGTGAAAATTATTTCTGACTCATCTCCTCCATCTAGACCCCTAAGGTTATATTCTAAACTATCTATGTTATGGAGTCCTTGAAAAAATTCTATTTGGAGTTGTCAGGATGGATTAATGACAGCCTCTTCCATTATGCTACATTTAAGTGCAGAGAAATATGACTGGGAGATAAACCAACCTGTGATGGATGGTATGGTTGAGGTTTGAATTCACAACGCGGGGCTCTAATAAATTTATCACGCTTCAGTATATTATCAGACAAGCGGGATATTTTAGTCTGTATACAAAAAGATGCTGGCCTCCTTATGGCCTCATAAATTAAATCCCATTTGAGTTTCTCAGGTAACAAAATAATATTATGCTTTCATGATCAATCAGAAGGGACTGTAGAAGGAGGGGGGGAATTGGTACAAGGTAGTTTCGTTTCTAAAAATCAACCTGAGGTGGGTTTAAGAGATATGTCTTACTTTTTTCATACTTCTGCTTCTGGAAGGTCGTTGGTGCTCTCTGAACTTGGTTGTCTACTTGTAGATATTTCACTACCCAGCTAGGTAACATTGTCAGTGTGAGTGAGTGTGGGTTTTCTCTGTTTTACATACAGTAGCTTGCCCTGGTGGGAATGCGGTTTTCTCTTTGGTAGTTCCAAAGGGATATTGTTTTCTATGTGATAGTTTGTCTGGGTATTAATCCCAGTTTATCCGGGTGCTGCTAGAAAGGAAGGCTTCCAATCTTTTTGTTTCCTCCTTAGATTTTATTGTCTTCTTTGAATGGTGTATACATGTGGTGTCTATTGATGGCTGATTTATGATGATTCTCTTCTACTTCTCTTTAGTATTTAAATAGTTTTGGGTTGTGTGTTGTCTATCTTAGACTGGTTCCCCAATTTTGGAAACTGGGTATCTCTAGGGTATGTCAAAATCTGTCCTCCACTTTTCTAAAGCTTTTCTTCCTTTTTTAAAGGGGTTTCTTCTCCTCCCTTTATTTTCAAGATGCTTTTTATCACCTCAATGCTTTTCTGGGCTGGTTTAATTCACTTCATCAGGGCACGGAGGTTTAGAGCTTTACTGTATTTCTACAGTCTCTGAACCCACTGAGATGCCAACCACAAAGAGTTGAAGAGTCAACAAAACAAGCCATGAGCTTCCACGTTCTCAAGTGAAGTTCTCCAGTGGTTGTAATATTCTTCCCCCTGAACCCACAGTTTTTTCAGCCCTGACTCATTCAGCCACATTGGCTGGTGGGAGGAACTCTGGAATTCTCATAATTTGCTGGACTGCCAGCTCAGAGTTTGCAGTAATGTGCTAGTAGAAGAACTAGAGAGGGAAATAAATGCAGCAAATCTAGATATCCTAGTGCAGAGGTGTCAAACTGGATTTCTTTGAGGGGTGGATCAGCATTGTAGTTCTCCTCAGGCCGGCCATGAGGAAGACAGAACGGACACCTCCTGCAGCACCATGCTGGCCAAAACAGGACACAGGAGGCTGCACACACACACACACACACACACACACACCCTGTGCTTTGATTTTGGCCTGGATAGACTCCTGCAGAACTTTGTTGGCCAAAATGGGGCATGGTGTGTGTGTGTGTGTGCCCCCATCCCCCTTGTCCCATTTTGATGCCACCATGGGCCAGTCCAGTGCTTTGCTATTTCCCGCAGGCCAGATTTAAGCACCATTGAGTTTGATCACCACTTAAGCGTGAGCCAGCATTGTGATGCAGCTGCCAAAAAAGCCAACGCAGTCCTGTACTTCATCAACAGAGGCTTAGCATCATGATGATGAGAAGGGATAGAATTGCTTTATACTGCATTTGTATTGGAATATTGCATCCAGTTCTGGTCATCACAAAAGATGCTGAGATCCTAGAAAGGTTTAAGAGAAAAACAATGAATATGGCTTCCGGTTCCGGTTGCGGTACGCGACGGGCGAGCTTTGCTCGCCCCGCGCACTCCTAGTGGGCTCCCCTTTGATCGAGAGGGGGGCACAGGACGCCCTGGAGGGGCTCCTGCTGAGGGGGCGGCATAGCGGGGATCTCCTGTGTCGTTGTCAGCCAGGGGGCCCCCCGCATCGCCCTAGGCACCGGGAGGCAAGAGGGGAGGCGCAGTGGCATCTTCCTGTTGAGGCAGCCGGATGAAACTTGAGATTCGAAGGACACAGTTGCTGTGCGGTGAGATGGAGATTCCCCCCGTTCCCTTTGATGATTGAATGAAAATAAACAGACTGTCAGCTATTTGGAAAGATCTTCAATTCGTGGCTGGGAAGTGTGATTGGAGGGAGGGGGATTTCCCCCCCCCTTGGACAAGCGGCTTGAAACTGTTTTGCTCCCTGCCCCAGAAGAGGAGGGGGGGAGCCTTGGAATGGAATCACCCTCGTAGCAAAAAGCAGATTTCCTTTACTGCAATTGTGAAATGAGGTGATGATCTGTTGTATTTTGAAAACTTTGAAAACTTTTGCCTTGGGATCCCAGAGCTGGCAGGGCAAGATGGCACACTTCCGCTGTCTTTATGTACTTTGAAATTTGACTCCACCTACAGAAGTTGCTGGCATTTTGTCTTTGTCTCCGTGGCATTCAGAGAAGTCTCGTGTTACATCTTAACCTGGACTTGGAACAAAGGACTTTACTGCTCTACTACCTAGGTCCCTATTTGTCTGGGCTCCTCTGCCTCGCGATCTCTCTCGGCTACCCACCTCCCTAGTTGCTTCTTTTCTGTATTGACATTTTCATCTCTGAGCTTTGATTACCACAATGCCACCCAAAAGACCACCACCGTGGAAGCCCGGATTTGCGGGCTCTGCCCCAACATCCTCAACGTCCAGCCCCAGCGGACAACAGACACTAACTTCTTTGTTCCAGCCCAAGACCTCTGAGGTGGACTTTCAACAGATGTTTGAACAACTCTTAAAGGGGCAGGAGGAATTAAAAAATCAACTGAAAGAAATGAACGAGCAGATCAGAGAGAATAAAGACCATGTGACCCAAAACTCACAGAGACTGGAACTTTTGGAGGAGGGAACGGCTGAGATGAGAAGAGAGGTGAAGGGAGTGCAGAAAGGAAATCAAGAACTGGAGAACCACCAGATAAAAACGGAATTTGAACGAATGTCCTTCTTTCTTAGGTTCCAAAATGTAATTGAGGCTGATGATGAAAACTTGAGGGATATTATGGCAAATTTATTGGCTGAATTTATTGGAAAAGACAGACAACAGATGAGGTGGGACATGGACCGGGTTTATAGAGTAAACTCAACATATGCTAGAACACACAATGTTCCAAGGGAGGTACACATCAAATTTCTTAGAAAGACCACAAGAGATGAGATTCTGAGTGCACAAAGGGGGCAAACATTAAAATATAAGGATAGAGAAATAGCCATTTTGAAACAGATCCCAAAGAAAGTTAGAGATAAAAGAAAAAATATTCACTCTTAGCGAATAAATTATACCAGAAAGGGGTGTGGTTTCGATGGCTCTTGCCAGAACGTATGCTAATATTCTGGGAGGACACGAGAGTTAGAATCAACACGACCACTGAGGCTGAGGCCTTTATGGAAAAAAATAAAGTCCTCCTAGATAAACCTAATGACACTACACCGGACATATAGGACACGGGAGGTGCCGGAGCCCTGCCAGGGGGGGGGGGGGGAGAGAATAGGCAACATTGAGAAAACTCATATCACAAAAATGAACTTGAAAATCTGTGTGATATAAAATGATTGAAATTATCTTAAGATAAAAGTTTACTGCTGACAAAATAGTACTTAGTAATAACAAACCAATGTATTAGTAAATGAAAGTTATGAGAATGGGGGGGAGGGCCATTTCCTGCATAATGTAACTGTCAAAATTTGTACTTCATCCATTACCCCTTTCCTTGAATATTTTGTTTTAAAAACCAATAAAATTTTGTTTAAAAAAAAAAGAGAAAAACAACGAATATGATAAATGGCTGGAGGCTAAATTGCACGATCAACAGTTAAAGGAATTAGGTATACTTAGTCTAATGAAGAGAAGGTTTAGGGATGACATAATAGCTGTCTTCCGATATTTGAGGGGTTGTCACAGAGAAGAGAGGGTTGATTTATGCTCCAAAGCTTCTGAGGGTAAAACAAAAAGCAATAGGTAGAAGCCTCTTAAAGACAGAGCCAATCTGCAACTAAGGATAAATTTCCTGACAATAAGAACATTGAATAATCAATGGAACAGTTTGCCTCCCGGAGTTGTGGGTACTCCATCACTGGAAGTTTCAAGAAAGGTTCAGACATTGTCTGTAATGGTATAAGGACTCTTGCCTTAGGTAAGAAGTTGGACCAGAAGACAGCCAAGGTCCCTTCCAGTCAGGGGTGGGATTCAATTTTTTTACTACCAGTTCTGTGGGCATGGCTTGGTGGGTGTGGCATGGCTTGGTGGGTGTGGCATGGCTTGGTGGGTGTGGCATGGCTTGGTGGGTGTGGCATGGCTTGGTGGGTGTGACATGGCTTGGTGGGTGTGGCATGGATTGGTGGGTGTGGCATGGCTTGGTGGGTGTGGCATGGCTTGGTGGGTGTGGCATGGATTGGTGGGTGTGGCATGGCTTGGTGGGTGTGGCATGGCTTGGTGGGTGTGGCATGGTTTGGTGGGTGTGGCATGGCTTGGTGGGTGTGGCATGGCTTGGTGGGTGTGGCATGGCTTGGTGGGTGTGGCATGGCTTGGTGGGTGTGGCATGGCTTGGTGGGTGTGGCATGGCTTGGTGGGTGTGGCATGGCTTGGTGGGTGTGGCATGGGTTGGTGGGTGTGGCATGGGTTGGTGGGTGTGGCATGGGTTGGTGGGTGTGGCATGGCTTGGTGGGTGTGGCATGGGTTGGTGGGTGTGGCATGGCTTGGTGGGTGTGGCATGGCTTGGTGGGTGTGGCATGGCTTGGTGGGTGTGGCATGGCTTGGTGGGTGTGGCATGGCTTGGTGGGTGTGGCATGGCTTGGTGGGTGTGGCATGGCTTGGTGGGTGTGGCATGGCTTGGTGGGTGTGGCATGGCTTGGTGGGTGTGGCATGGCTTGGTGGGTGTGGCATGGATTGGTGGGTGTGGCATGGCTTGGTGGACGTGGCAGGGGAAACAATATTGTAAAATCTCAATTCCCTCCCAACTCCAGGGGAAGGTTACTGCAAAACCCCCATTTCCCCCCAATCAGCTGGGACTCCAGAGGCAGATAATAGATGGGGGCGGGGTCAGTCAGAAGTGGTATTTACTGGTTCTCCAAACTATTCAAAATTTCCTCTGCCGGTTCTCCAGAACTGGTCAGAACCTGCTGAATACCACCTCTGCTTCCAGCCCTGTGATTCTATGATTCTAAATTGCAAGTTGGATACTGAGAAATGATGTACTGATTGTCTGGCAAACTCAGAACTTAATTTTTGATTACGTTGGCTGTTCAGTGATGGGGTTAAAGTATTTCATGAAAGCTCTGGACATTTGCTAAATGGATTTGGGGTCTACAGATGGTAAGGTGAAGTGGGGGGAAAATGCAAGTTACTTTTAATGAATTTGGAGGTAATTTGCAGATGGAAGAGATGGCATTATGGAAGAGCTGTTCTTCATGATATACTTTTTGGGGGACTCATTTGAAATCCAGAAATCCAGTGAGAATGCTAAGGAGATGGTGTGGACAGTTTTTTTTTAAAAAACTGGACAGCCTTACAAATCTCGTGATCATTTTACAAGTGAAATGTCCTTTCCCTCTTTCTAATCTTTCACTAAAATTTAAAATATGTATTTTCAATAGTCTGATTTCCCCACCCCATTCTCTTGGAAACCAAAACGCAACCCAGCATACTTAAATGTCTTCAAGTGCTTTTGATGAAGAGCCAGTTGTTCTTTTTTCTGATTCACCTTTGAAGGAATCCATTCGGTTTACTGAAGAAAATCTATGTGAGTCATAATATGTATTGTGCTTTGAACTCTGGATTAGTTGAATCTGTTTCAATCTATGTTCATCCTAGTTTCAGCTCTTACATTTTCCAGTCTACGTTAGTGGCTGCTGTGTACCAGGAGATGGTCAAAAGAAGCAGAATCATACTGATTTCTCAGTTTCTCATTGAATTTTAGTGTCATCAGCCATGATGGTCTTCTGGATCAGTTCTCAAGTTTGGGTGCTATAGCAATTTTGCTCCTTCCCAAAGGTCTAATTTCAGAAATGTTGAAAGAGGTTATTTCTTTGGCCTCCTGACACAGAAAACTGCAATTAGCCAGTAGGAGATTAAATCAGTAGTGAAATTTAAAATTTTTTTACTACCAGTTCTGTGGGCGTGACTTGGTGGGTGTTCCAAGGCTTGGTGGGTGTGGCAAGACTTGGTGGGTGTGGCAGGGGAAGGATATTGCAAATTCTCCATTCCCACCCCATTCTGGGCCCAGCCAGATGTAGTATTTGCCGGTTCTCCAAACTACTCAAAAATTCCACTACCGGTTCTCCAGAACCTGTCAGAACCTGCTGAATTTCACCCCTGGATTAAATCCTAAATTGTAGGGTCACTGTAAATTTAGCTATGTGCCTAAAGCATCATATAAATTACATTTATGTCTTAGAAGTGAAACCTGTAATGTTCAATTTGGTCAGAAGGTAACTCCAAAGCAGTTTGATATAATGGTTCAAGATGCTAGCTTAGAAATCAGGAGTCTGCATTAGGAGTCTTAGGAATGAAAGATGTCTGGGTGACTTTGGGCCAATCACCAGGAAATTATGAGTTCTAATCCCACTTTAGGCATGAAAACCAGCTGAATAATGTTTGGCCCAGTTCCCTCTCTGCCAGCCCAACTCACCTCACAGGTCTATTGTGATGGGGTAAATAGGAGGAGGCAGAAGGAGTATTAAGTTAAGTTTACTCTCTTGAGTTACTTATAAAGTAATAAAGGCAAGATAAAAATCTAATAATTTAACAAACAAGACAATAAATGACTCAAGGAACACAGAAATATATATTCAGAAATGTTGTCTCTGTGCTTTCTTATCTTTTATTCTCACATGTCCTCCCTTTATTGAACTGTTCAGGTGACTCAAAAAAAATTCTGGAGGCAAAATTGGAATTTCTTTGCTTCTCAAGCTTCTCTCCTTGCTGTTAAGAAGCACTGGAAATGTGTCATTGTTGCCTGACTGATAAACGATTCTAGAAGCGAACATCGCTCAAGGACAGCGCAATCTGTTCAATTGACTAGCTATCCCTCCATGCTCTTTGGTATTAATGGGTGTGGAAAGTAATAGCTTAGACTTTCAACAAGTATATTTTCAAAAGGAAGACAATCAGAGCATGAAAAATTAGTACCGAATTATCTTCCATCAAACTGATATGTTAATTTTGGGGAGAAATACTTCTTATTTACAAAACCCAGCCTCTGTTGGCT